>NC_133622.1:229459975-229717475 GCF_048593235.1 Sminthopsis crassicaudata | reverse complement strand
GACAGAACTTTGGCCCCTAATGTTCCAGGGAACTCTCCTTTCAATCAACACATCCATATTATAGTGACTCATTGGAATGTGGGGGGACATTTGGGTTTATCATTATCCTAAGAACTTCCAAACACTGACATTGATATTGCTTAGTTATAAAATTGCAGGTAAGGCAATACCTTTTTATGCCTCAATTTTCCCTTTTGTTAAAATGGAAAGAATAATATTTCTGCTAGTTTCCTATTAAAATTATTATGAGGAGATCAAATTATTATTTTTATTACAGCTTTTAATTTTTAAAACATTTTCTTGGATAATTTTTGATTTGTGTTTCAGTTTTTTCCCCTCCCTTCCCCTCATAACCCTCCCCTAGATAACAAATAATCTAATATTTGTTAAACATGTTAAAATATGTTAAATCCTATATATATATATATATATATATATATATATATATATATATATATATATATATTATATTTATACAATTATTGTACTGCACAAGAAAGATCAGATCAAAAAGGGAAACAATGAGAAAGAATACAAAATGCAAGCAAACAACAAAAAGAGTGAAAATACTATGTTGAAGCCTACACTCAATCTCCACAGTCCTCTCGCTGAGTGCAGATGGCTCTCTTAATCACAGGATCACTGGAACTAGTCTCAATCATCTCATTGTTGAAAAGAGCCACATCCATCAGAATTGATCTTGGTATAAACTTGTTGCTGTGTACAATGATCTTCTGGTTCTGCTCATTTCATTTAACATTAGTTCATGTAAGTCACTCCGGGTGAGAACAAATTATTTTTAAGAGATATTTTGTTTGCTTCATTTTCAAATCACAAGCATTTCCTTTCACAATTTAATTCATATATCTCTTTAGAATCTGAAAATTTATCTATATACACTGAGTTATTTGACAGGCTCTTGGAGATGAATGATTAAGTCATTAATATCTTCACTATTCTGAGAAAGGAACTAGGTACCATCAAGATTAAAGGAGTTTCCCATAATCACATAGCTTATATGTCAAAAGCGGGAGCTGAAGCCAGCTCTTTCTCATTCTCGAGTCTACTTATTCATGTGATCCCTCTCAGTACCAAATTGAAGAGTTGGTAAATGAGATTAATTAGTGTTTTACTGGTTTTTTGGAAGAAATATGCTTATTAAAGAACTCTATAGAATAAGAGAGGCCCCTAGGTGATGCATTGGATAGAGTTCTAGATTGGGAGTCAAGAAGACTCTTCTTCCATAGTTCCAAGCCAACCTCAAGCACCTACTAGCTGTGCAACCGTAAATCAGTTGAATTTATTTGTCTCAATTTCCTCTTTTGTAAAATGATCTAGAGAAATAAATGGAGAACCACTACAGTATTTTTGCCAAATATATCTCAAATAGAGTCAGACATAAGTGAATAACATAAACAAATGGAAGATGTTTATTCTGATCACTATTACTATGATGGCACCAACATTATAGTTTTTGTTTTGTTTTGCTTTCAATTTTTTAAAAATAATTACAGCTAGAAATGGATGGAGAACAAGATACTATTCCTTTTTAAATTCTTTGTTTAGTGTTCTGTGGATTGTTGAACAAGTGGTTACTATGATGACTTGGTCTAAATGTAGAAAAGGGAAAATCACCTTTTGCACATGTGAAAAAAAATGCTGTGATGATGATAATGGGGATAGCTCTGGATATTAGTCATTGCTGAATGGCACACAACCCTTCCATAACCTTCTTCAGAAAAGTCTTGTTTTCTCTTTCTTTCCCTTGGCCTCCAACTCCCACCTCCTTACTCTACCTGCAGAAATTCATACTTGGAGGAAGAGCCAGATTATGGCTTCCTCCAAGTCCCTGCTGTTGTTGGTTACAGCCTCCAAATCCATTCTCTGTGAGTACCAGATGATTTATGCTTGGCAGAAAAAACAGAGGATGAAGCCTACTGCAGGACCTATTGAGACATGTGCAAAGCCTCCTTTTGCACATGATTTATACCCTTTAGGGCAGACAAACCAGTGGTAATCTCCTGGAGGCCGAGGGCCAGTCTGTTTCAGTCCAGAGACAGAGAGTGGCTCAAGATTTATTCCCATTTCAAACTGGCTCTCTCCTCTTGCCCTCCCTCTCTGTTTTTTAGGCCCAAGATGGTAAAATTTCTGGCTTCAGATTTCTCATAACACACAGAAGTCGATAGGCAAGCTAGAGCCATCTGTTTTCTATAAATTGAATGATTTGATTATAGCGCCCTATAGAACACTCCCATCAGGAAGGGCCTGTATTTTACTCAACTGCAAGAACATTCTCTCTGGCTGTGATTTAAATATGCCAAAGTCTGGGAACTCTCTTTTTAATTATCGCTTCTATGTTTCACAGTTTCCCTAGGAAGTACTTGAATTGCTCCCCAAGTAGATTATAACTCAGAAGAGACAAAGGGGGACGTTCTATCTGTGAAATGAAAGAAGAAAGTAAAAGGAATTATTTAATAGCATTCTTTGATTGGTTCAAAACAAGGACCCTATTCTCTTGACTCTTAAAAAAAAGAAAAAAAAAAAAGAAGAAAGAAAAGTTTAAATTGGTTTTGAATTTAAAGAGTATTTTGTTTTTGGATCCTGGGAGGACGTTTTGGTTGCAAAAAAGCATTTCTGAGAGCTGTTTCTCCTAGGCAGCAGACACTGCAGTGTTTTACCTCTAGTACATGTCCATCTGGCCCACCCCAAATCCTGCCTTCTAACAGCAGAGATAAAAGAGTTCCTCATTCCTTTCTCAAAACTCTGAAGAGATCATTCTCATAATAGGAGACACAGGCAAGTCTTTCCAGTTTGTGCAATTCTTTGTATATGTCATCTCATTGGTCCCTTCCAAGAACCTTGGGAGGTAAATACTATACTCATCTCCATTTCTCTAATGAGGAAACTGAGGCTGAAGGAGAGAGAGAGTTTACTCAGTATCAGCACTTATGAGTCTAAATCAGGATTTAAATTCAGTCTTCCATATTGTTCATGTTCAATATTTATTGTTTTTTAGATTTTCAATAGTATTTTTCAACATTCATCTCTGTAAGATCTTGTGTTCCAGATTTTTCTCCCATCCCAAGACAGCAAGTAGTCGGATATAGATTAAATATGTCCAATCCTTTTAAACATATTTCCATATTTATCATGTTGTACAAGAAAAATCAAACTAAAAAGTAAAAAAAAAGAAGAAAAAAAAAACCTAAGAAAACAAACAAAAAATATGAAAATACTATACCTCTATCCACATTCAGTCTCCATAGTTCTGTTTCTAAATACAGATGGCATTTTCCATCCCAGGTCTATTGGAATTGCTTTGAATCACCTTATTCTTGAGAAAAGCCAAGTTGGTCATCACATAATCTTCTTGTTGCTGTGTACAATGTTCTCTTGGTTCTGTTTACTTCACTCAGAATCAGTTCATGTTAAGTCCAGGCTTTTCTTAAATCAGGCTGCTCATCATATTTTATAGAATAATAATATTCTATTACATTCATATATCATCACTTATTCAGACATTCACCAACTGATGGGCATCCACTCAATTTCCAGTACCTTGCCGTAAAAAGGGCTGCTACAAACATTTTTGCACCATGTCCAAAATTCTTAGCACTGTGCCACAACCTACTCAAGGAGATTCTTTTGGACTAGAAAAAAGTACGAACAAAGCACTTTGATTATAAGTTCAGTGGATAGATAGGCAAAATTGAAATATCCCTTGATCCCAAGAAACATATTCTAGTGGATGATGATGATGATGATGATGATGATGATGATGATGATGATGATAGGATTAATAACCACTCCCTCTGGGGAAAAAAATGAATCATGATTTTGAAATTGGAAAAGTGACTAGGGAGGGGGAATATAAAAGCTATCTTTTGAGTGAATGTTCATCTTTCCAATGCAGAAAGCTCCATTGTGTCTAAAAAATTTCCCAATAATTTGCTTACTTTACCTTCAAAGAGGCTTCTTAAGTTTGTGCTGCAAGGACAATCTGAGAAATCTTCTCTAGCTACAGAGAAACAGAATGATTCTCCTAGAGATGAAGTTAGAGAGAAATACCATTCACATAGAAAGAGCCTTTAATAGTATACTATAAAAAGGATAGATGACCTATAAACGCATTTTAGTGCTTCAAATAGGCTTTCCTTGCTAATATTTGTTTTTTGCTGAATGAATGCATTCCTTTGAGAATACTGGATTTAACTGGTGCAAATGTGGATTTATCTATGAATTAGACAGTTTTTTTGGGGGAATCAAGACTGCTTGTCAACACTTGCTATAAATGATTTCTTTATTTTCCTATCTCCCCCCGCCACCCTCCTTTCATCTTTCAATTAGAAAATTAAATCCTACAATGGGGAAACAGTTATTGTTGGCTTGGAAACCAAACCACAGTTGGGAATTTGCCATTATAGATTTCTTCCTTCCCTACCCTCCCTTCCCCAAGTACAAAGGACAGTCAAGGTTTGTACTGTTGAACTACCCATGTTAAGTCATAGCAGAAACAGGGAGTATCCAAATACATATTAGTTCAGCTTGGTGGATGATCATAACATCAAAACAAAACAGCCCCAATCTTTTAAGAAGGTAGACAGTCAGAGGTAATTAGGTCATTTTTTAATACAGAGGTAATGGTTATCTAAATGTTGAGGTGATTACAATTCACTACCTTTTTGATAAGTGCTTTACCAGATTTTCTCCATACAATAGTCATGTGTCATAAGTAGTATCTAGGTGGTTATGTCCACTTTGAAGATGAAGACACTGATACTCAGGATGGTAGAATGATTTCCCTGGGGTTTCGTGCTCATGCCATCACCCAAGGTTTCCACACTTTTATACTCTATGCCCAGTTCACCATTCGGAAGACAATATTTTAGTAGATAAAATTATTTTGGAGATCCCACCATAATTTTTTTCAATTTCCCTTCTCTTTCCACAAGGTCTCCATCCTTTCAAGATTCTAAGTGCCCACCTATCATTTGTGATGACCCAAATGTTCCTCTAAGTGACCACCCTTAAAGATACTTAAAGACTTTTCCCCTTCCTCAAACCACAACAAGATCAAGTTCATTTATTTGGAGCCCTATTCCTTCATTCCTTTGCTCACCAGATAGCGACTCCCACAAAGTTCTAGTATCATATTATTATATTTTTAGACTATAGATCATTAAGTCCAAAACCTTCTTTTCTTGTTTCTTTGTTTCTTTGTTTCTTTGTTTCTTTGTTTCTTTGTTTCTTTGTTTCTTTGTTTCTTTCTTTCTTTCTTTCTTTCTTTCTTTCTTTCTTTCTTTCTTTCTTTCTTTCTTTCTTTCTTTCTTTCTTTCTTTCTTTCCTTTCTTTCTTTCTTTCTTTTCTTTTTTTTTTTTCCTTTTTCTTTTTTTCTTTTTTTTTTTTTTTAAGCTTGAGATCTAGAAAGGTTCACTGGCTTGAAGTAGATTATACAGGTTAAAAGATTCAAACTTAGTTCCTCTGAATCCAAATCCTTCACTCTTTCTGTGTATCAATGGGGTAATGGTCTGTATTGAAATTATATGAATAATAAATGAGATAATACATGTGAAGTGCTATCCAAAGCTTAAAGCACGATGTAAATGTTAGCTATAAGAATACCAAGAATAGCATTGGTAATTCACATTTATAAGGTGATTTAAAATTTATGAGATACTCTTACATAACAAGCTTATGAGGCAAATAATGTGAATGTTAGGCTCTTTGGTTTCAAATTAGGAAACTGAATCTCTGGGAAAGGATTAATAGGGTGGAGTAGATTTTGAGTAATCTGGGTTGGACTCAAACCCAGGACTCTAGGAGATTCCAAATCTACTACACTAACTCATTCCACTGTCTTATATGTATTATGTATTTCTTAATCCATTACCTCAGTTTTCTAGATCATGAATTACAGGTAAAAAAGAATGTAAAGATCCTTTTTTTCAGCCCTTTCAGTTTATTAAGTGAGGAAATTGAGAACCAGTGATGTGGTCTTTTTTACTTTTTTTTTATTTTTCCAATGTCAAAATGGTGGTAAATGGCAAAGACTAGTTTTGAATTTAAGTACTCTAACTCCAAAACTAATATTTCTGAAATAATTTATTTTTATAATATTATTTCTATATCTATGTATGGTTTTATATATATATATATATATATATATATATATGTATATATGTCAGTCCTTTCTATAATATCGTCATATATATGTGTTTATACACAATTATCTTCATCTATAAAAGGAGAAGATTGGACAAAATGATCTGTAATATGATTTCCAGTTTTAAACCTAGCATCTGATAAATGATGTTCATGAAATTGTGCCCCTCCTCCATGCATGTGATGCTCACTTTTTCCTATTCTCAATGCGCACATTTAAATGTGTGGCAGGTTTATGGGAGAAAGAGTCTATTGATTTTTTTTATTTTGTTTTTTCATTTAATGCCCTTGTTTTGTACTAATTGTGACATACATAGAAACTCATGTACGATTGTTCTAAATGGATATGTATGCAAAGACTATCTCAAACCTCAATTAGTTGCAAGGTTCTTGGGACCAATAGGCCTTCTAGCTCTAAATCTCTAGTATTATGAGCCAATGGGAAATTAAGGTAAGGATCGATCAATAGGTAACATAGAGAAGCCAAAGGGGTAAGTTCAATGCCTCTCATATCTTGCCCTGCTCATAAACAATGGTCTATTTTTGATGTATGGACAAAGAACCATGATGGCAATGAATATTTCCTCTTTCTAGCCAGGCCAGTGAATCCATCAGCAAACATTTCATCCTTCAGGGCTTCCTTCTCCCTATTAATAAATATTAATTGATACAGATGGTTTTCTAGGCTCGCTGGGCCACTGGTTGCAGCTTCCCTAGGTGAACTCTAAATAACTATTCCTATTTTTCTCTATTCTTTCCACAGACAGTTCAGAGGTCTTGTTCATAGCAAGCAGTTGTAGGTGAATAACTTATCGTTGGTCCTTCAGCTCCAGAAATAAATCAAGTTACAAACTCTGAGGTTCGTCTCCACTCGCTGTTTCCTGCCTGTCCATGTTAGGCCATAATGTACTATAAATAACATGAGCTGTTGGTGGGAAGAGTTGGGTTCAGGAATTTCAACGACATTGTTCAGGTTTATGAACATTAATTAATATTCAGCCATCTGTCTCTTTGCACTTCCTGCTCCTCCACTTATGCAAATAAGGCTGTCAATTAGTCTGGAGGCTGGCAGGACATTAAAGGGTCCTTTGTCTGAATGTTTTTGCAACACATAGATTTTTTTTGTTTCCCTTTTTGGAGGGCTTCTTATAAGATCGTGCACACAGTAGAAAAACATAAATAACCTTTAGAGCATTGGCGCTTGCATCTATAGCAAAACCAGAAGTTAAATGTTTTAGAAAATACTTATTAAGAGAGCAAATTGGGGTAACATTTTTAAATCAAAGAACTGGAAAGAGTATTCTGTTTTGTTTTGTATTTGTGTTTTAGCTTAGGCCCAGAAATAGCACTCAAAAAATAGAAGACTATATTAACATCATTATTAACACATTAATTAATAATATTGAATTAGAACTTTTAGGTAATTTGAGAGGGGATATGCTTGTTGACTTCCCTGACCCTATTTTTAATACCACCCTAGAGATCTGAAACTTATTAGCTTCTCAAAAATGCCATTCAGAGTATTAGTAAATTATAGTTTGTAAATCAAAGAATCATGGAGCACACTTATTCAATAACAGGGTTGAAAGATACTTTAGTATGTAGAATGCCAGAGTGGACAGATTTTGAGACGTAGGATGCTACCTCTGGAAGGGACTTAAGAATATGGAACATCACAGCCAGAAAGCTCACTGGAACTTGGAACATGGATTGTTCAGTCTGAAATAGAGCTGAAAAGTAGAGAAGGTGAGATTTGGAAGAGAATCCATCTCATTTATTTTACAGAAGAGGAAATTGAGGCTGGAATAAACTGAAAATAGTATTCAATCAGGACCATTGCTCTATCTACTACACAACTTGACTGGCAAATAGAAGCTAAATTCCTAGTGGGCAAAAGCAAATGCTTATTGAATAGAAAAGAATTTGTGTCTCAAATGTCTCCCATAATGCCTTCCATACTAAATAGTTCTAAATGGTTTTTAAAATTGAAGAAGGTTGTTGAATATGATTTAATAGACAATACTGTCATCATTGCATATCAGAGTTAGTCATCCTCATCCGTGTTTCCCAATACCCCATGCATATACTGCTGATTTTGTTCTTTCATTTCAGTTGTGTTCACCTTTTTTGTGACCAATCTGGGATTTCCTTGGCTAGGATTCTGGACTGGTTTGCCATTTCCCTTTTAAGCTCATTTTACAAATAAGGAAACTGAGGAAACCTGGGTTAAGTGATTTGCCAGACCAGAAAGTCCTGTGTTCAAATATAACTCCACACACTTAGTACTTATGTGACCTTGGACAAGTCAACAAGTCACTTAACTTTTGTTTGCTATAGGTTCCTCATCTGTAAAATGGGCATAATGATAGAACCTACCCCTCAGAGTAATTGTGAGACTAAAATGACAGAATTGTAAAGCATTTAGCAGAGTACCCGATATATAGCAACCACTACATAAATATTAACTTTTACTATTTTTATTTGGACATAATAACTTTGCTTTCTTTGTCCTCAGTTTGTCATGCATTATCTTCTCCCTCTAAAGTATAAATCACATGAGTAGGGGATTAATTATTTTACTTCCTTCCACCACTACCCCAGCACTTAACACAATACCTGACACAAATGTTCGTTGACTTGACAGCAAAGCAGAGTAATTCTAGGTCAGAAAGAACATTAACCACTCAGAAACTCAGGGGATATTTCTTTCATATGGAAGATGGTATGAGATTTAAGCTCTGAATCATATGCTAAAGCTATTGTTCAATTGTATTAATAATATTACACATTATTTCTTGGATCATAAGCTCACATCACTGAAAACCTGAAATGGTTCACTGTATTATTTTGCTAGAAAAAATATCACCTAATAAACGATAATGACTAATGAGTATTTGATGTTATTTATTAAGTAGTAACAGTAATATCTGAAATCATCTTGGTTGTTTTTCCCCTGTACTTTTGCAAGAAATTTGTGCACCTTAATTCAATAATGCTCATAACATCTCATAAAGCCAACAGGTTATGGATATTACTGGCCCCATATGGAAATTATGGTACTAAGAGGTTAATGAGCTTATTCACTTTCAAATACCAAATCTCTCTGAATTAAGTTATTATGGTTTCTTATTTCCTGAACCTGAGAGGACTTGTTTATTAACCCTTCCCTTTTTGCTAGAATGATAAAATAGGCTGCATAGTTTTATTCTCTCTCTCTCTCTTTTTTTTTTTTTTCAAATTCCTATCCACAGCTTCCCACACACTTCTTAGTGCCTGACATGTAGTAAGTGCTGAATTAATGTTAGTTATATGAAACTCAAGATACTTAAATGTTTATTAATAACTTTCATTTACATGGGCCTTTAAGCTCTTTCTGTTCTTATCTCATATCAACTTTCGATGTAGAAATCATAAATTTCATTAAGCTCCATTTTATAGATAAACTGAGGTTCTGAGAACTGATGTTGAACCCTTTTTTGGACACTTAGCACTTACAATGCTAAATGTCTAAAGAACACTCAAAACCAGTTCTGTGTGACTGGCATTAGAGCCACTGAATTATATTCTTCTTGCTTTGTGGAATTGAAGGACTCAGTTAGAAAAGTGATTTAATTGGTACTTTTGTACTGGACACTCTTAGTAGATATTTAAAAAAAAAAACACATTCCTATCTTAAAAATCACCAAATCTCATGGGAATTCTCCCTGGCTCTTCAGGACCCTGACCCTACTTCCTCATTGAGTGTGGACCTCTGGTTCATAGTGGGGAAAGCATGTTATAGCCACGAACCAGAATTCCCATTAGCACCATTCCAGGGATAATACATGTGTTCTTTCTCCTAAACCAGCTGGGTCCTAGAACTTTGTAGGGAAATTACTTTTTCCAGGTTGGTTCTAATAGATGAAATTAAGATGTAAATTTTACATATATATGAGATACTTTTATGTCTCAACAAACAGCAGGTTGCCAAAGTAGTTCAAGAATAGCCCCCCCACACGTAGCTGCACCCAGAGAAGAAACACTGGGAGGGGAATGAAAATTGTTAGCACTTATATCTGTCTGCCCAGGTTGCATGTACCTTCGGAATCTAATGTTTATTGTGCAACAAGAAGTGATATTCGCACACATGTATTGTACCTAGACTATATTGTAACACATGTAAAATGTATGGTATTGCCTGTCGTCGGGGGGAGGGAATAGAGGGGAGGGGGGTAAATTGGAAAAATGATACAAGGGATAATATTATAAAATATATATATATATATATATATATATATATATATATATAATAAAAAAAAAAAAAAAAAGAATAGCCCCCCCCCCCCCCACACACACACGCACACATCATTTAAATGATTCCTGTTCACTTTGACAAAACTTTTTTTATGCTTCTTACTCTATGATTATCTCACTAGCCTTCCTAATCAGTATATGTCTCAGATATCCCCATTTTAAAGGTAAGGCCCATGTTTCATTTTACTCCCTATTCCATGACTAAATTTTTTTGTCAGCTACCTCACTGAATCGCTTTCACTCCCTCTTGCCTTTCTCCCTCCTCTCCTCTCTCTCCTTCTCTCTCTCTCTCTCTCTCTCTCTCTCTCTCTCTCTCTCTCTCTCTCTCTCTCTCTCTCTCTCTCTTCTCTCTCTCTCTCTCTCCTCTTCTCTCCTCTCTCATCTCTCTCTCTCTCTCTCTCTCTCTCTCTCTCTTCTTCTCTCTCTCTCTCTTCTCTCTCTCTCCTCTCTCTCTCTCTCTCTCTCTCTCTCTCTCTCTCTCTCTCTCTCTCTCTCTCTCTCTCTCTCTCTCTCCTCTGTCTTGTACCAAACCACATTTTCTTCATTTAGAAAATGGTGATCATAATATTTATATTACCCACTTACTGAATTGTTATGAGGAAAACTTTTTATGGGTATAAAGTGCTATATATCTTGGATATATAATTGTTTACGACCTAATTTTTCTTCTCTAAAATCAAAGAGTAGATGAGCCTCTCTGAGTAGGTAGAATATAAGATAGCATTTTGACTTTTTTCCACTGTATCTACATAGAATATACAGATAAAAGTTCAACATATTATTTATATAAAATGCTGCCTGAAGGCCAAAGGGGGGTTATATTTTCTGTTTATCCCTTTTCCCCCATCCTCAGCAGGCTGTTAATAATGGAAATGGCCTCTTAGGCTATATCAAGGGAAGAGAATCAATTTTTTTTAAGGTCAGAATATGGGTAGTAAATGCCATTGGGCATTTCTGAGTACTCACGGCTTCATTCCATGAGATAAAGAGGCACTTAGCTAGGCTCTTGTAAGCCTTGAACATCATATTAGATTCACTCAGCAATAAGACTCATTAAAATAATTACATTCTTCTTGCCAGAATTTGACTTCAAGACCACTTTCAGGTCTTTAGCCTTTTAGCGCTATGATTTTAGAAAGGTATAGATGGCAGATTCCTTCCCCCACCCCCGTATGTACTACTGTACACACATACACACACACACACACACACCACACACACACACACCACACACACCCTTTCCAACAAATGCAGCACATAAAGATGCCTGCAACAAAATAAATGAGTTGTCTGGTGTTCATGTTTAATATAGCTGCTGTTATTGTTGGTTCATGTGCCTCTTGGGAGAAAGCATTTCAAAGAAGGCTCAAGTCTTGCATTGCTTTGCAGTAATAAAATAGTATTTAATGAAATGACTTTTAGAAGACTAAGTTAAGGCTGAAATCTAATTTATAAAAAAACTCATAATAAAGTCAATTCATTGCATTGAAATTCCCTTTATGGCTTTGGATTCAAATCCTGCTGAGACAACAAGAGAACTCATCCATCCATAGATTTCCGATATCTAAGGACGTCTGGGGTACTTCCTAGTATTCAGTCTCCTTCCCTAAGGGTTTAGATCCCACCCAGACCTTTCCTCTCCATCTATATGTCTTTGTAAGAGATTAGTTCAAAATTCTATGGAGCAGGTTAAGTTTGAAACATTTAGAGACTATCAATGAGCTGATAGTAAATTAAATTAAATTAAATTAAATATATATAAATTAAATATAATTAAACAAAGAAATAAATAATATATATATAAATATATAATATAAATATATATAAATAATATAATAAAAATAATGATATTATTGATAATGTCTATCAAATCACTCTGATATATTTAAAGTGAGCATAGAATCAGAGTTCTCCAGAATCAAGGCATGAGTTCATAGGATTATAGATTTATACCTAGAAGTACTTCAAAGGTCATTGAGTCCAATCCTCTTATTGTGCAGGTGAGGAAGCTGAGGCACAGAGAGGAAGTAACTTGCCCAGTTACAAAGAAAGGGAGAGTTGTAATTTGAAGCCAGCTCATCTGACTTTGTATCACCCATCCTCTCAATGATAATTGTTATTTTTCAGTTCTTTTTATCATGTCTGAATTTTTGACTGCATTTAGAGTTTCTGGGCAAAGCTCATTTTACAGATGAGCAAACTGAGGCAAACAGGGTTAAATGACTTGCCTTCAGTTACACAGCTAATAAGTGTCTGAAGCCAGATTTGAACTGTGGTCTTCTTGACTACAGGCTTGGTGCTCTGCCCACTTTGCCACCTAACTATCCTGTTCTTTCCACTTTTGTTATTCATTTGTCTCAGTTATAATGAACTATCTGTGGAGGTTTTCTTGGCAAACATTTTCCAAAGAAGTTTGCTATTTCCTTCTCCAGCTCATGTTATAGATGAAGAAATTGAGAAAAATAGGGTGAAATGAATTATCTAGGATCACACAACTAGCAAATGCCAGAGGCTGAATTTGAACTCAGGAAGAAAAGTCTTCCATCTATTCCATCTACTGGGCCACCTAGTTGTTTCATATTATCCACTACATCAAAGGTCCTTCACCTTAGTTTTTTCTCCTAGAGCTAGAAGGGGCCTTAGAAAATGTAACATAAAATGAAATTCCTAAAGATATCACTAGAGACAATCGTAGAACATAAATGTCAACTGAAAGGGACTGTAGATTCTGGAATCTATATTGGCAAACTATGATGAGACATAAGAAAATAAAATGGTAAAGTTACAAGTTGACAAAACATAGTACAGGGAATATTGAGGTATTAATCTTTTTCTCTTTCAAAACTAAGAAAAATGGAAAGAAAACTAGACAAAAAAGGAGAAAGTGTATAATTGAGCATACCATTATCAAAATTAATATGGTCAAAGAAGGGGCTTGAGGCTCCTTGTACTTAGCAGCCTCTGGGAGCTGATTATTAAATTTACACTTGGAAATCAGTAAATACTATAGATAAGGACATGATTTAATGTATTGTTGATTGTCTAGAAAATGTCATCAATATAAATTAAAATTTAAAAATAGGCCATGAGAATTTGGTCTTAGATTTTAATCAATTAATTTGACAAATAAGGAAATGAAGGCTTCAAAAGAAACTTATGATCCTCTCTTTTGTTGTTGCTGTTTGACTATTATAATAGCCTCCTCAGGCTTTCTATTATTCTAGTTTCTCTTCTTGAATAAAGCTACCAAAGTATTGTTTGCCAAAGTCTGTTTCTCACCACATAACTCCTCCAAGTATAAAAACCTTTTCTCATTATGATTCCATAGTCTTTGAAAATAAAAAGACAGTCATTTCTTAAGCTTCATGTTTTAGTCCTTTCTTAGTTTCCTTCTCATCTTTATTTCTGGCCTTTATACTTTAGCCATTATACTATACCTCTTTATGAACTCTTTATTGCAGTTAACCTGAATTGGCAAGCGTTTCCCATATTTTATTTCCCACTTCTATGCATCTACAGGAGCAGTTTTCCATTCTTGGAATTGCCTCCCCAAAGAAATCAGCTTAGATTTTAGCTCCTTTGTGAAACTTGTCCAGATGCCCCCAGGTTTTAGTTCTTTCTTCTTCCTCAAGATTCCATGTACTAATTTGTTTGATGCTGTATTTCCTCCTCTCAACATACACATACATATACACGTAAAGATAGACACGTGTTTACCCACATATACACACACCATCACTACCAGTTGAATATAAGCTCTTTGAGTATAGGGGTTGTTTCATTTTCCCAGTACCGATAGGTTTGTAAAACACACATATGTACAAATACACACATACTGAATGGGAGAGAAGTGTCTAAGTTGCGATTCATCCATGAGAATTTGATTCCAAAACCAATATTCTTTCCACTCCTCCAGAATAGTTCTTCTGAACACTGCTCCTTACTACATAACACATTTTAAAAATAGAATACACTGCAGCTACAGCCAGCCAACTATGAAGTCTTTGGATAAAATGATTTTGGCCAAGTAAAGAATAACAAAATTGACCCGATGGCACAGTTATCAAACTAGAATATCAGAAGTTGAAAAGGCCTTGGAGATCACACAGTCTAATCCTTTCATTTCACAGAGAAGGAAAATGAGATCCCCAAAGGAGAAGTTATTGGACACCAAAATGCCATACTGTAAATAACATAGATAAATGCTTGGGTCCTGGCGATCAGGAAGTGATGGCAATGGCCTGAGATGTAATTCACTGAGTCAGTTAATTCTCAAATGCAATTGAAATATCTTTTTTGATAAAAAAAAAAAAATAGTAGTTTAACTTGCATCAGGGGTTGGATTTCGTATTACTCTCTGTTCTGGGATATTGTTCCAATTTTAGAAGTTTGATGGAAGAGAATATGGGTTTCTTGGCTATATTTTTGGAGTTTTAATGGTAGACGTCAGTCTTTTGGTTGAGAATGCTAGCTATTTGTTATTTATGCCAAATTTATTTTGTTGTTGTTGTTGCTATTGAGTCATTTCTGTTTGTCAGACGATTGAATATAAGTATGTGTATCTTTGTAGAAGGGTATCCCTAAAATTATAGATTTTCAATAGATAGACAATTATAATTATCTTTTATTTCTTTATTTGAATAAGGAAGAAACAAATGAGAAACATATTCTTTACTCCTCCCCTCAACTTCTCATGCCTTTTCTCATCTGTTTCTGGAATAGAGGAAAATGATAGAGTAAATTTAAGTAAAGCCGGGGTACTGAAGTAGCAATCTAGAATTTATTCCCTTCTAAAGTATCTGCCTTTAGAAAGATCTAAAAGAAACTCTAGCTCTGGAAACGTCTCGAGTTATCAATGACAAATAGCCATGCAAGACAGAAAAAAAATAGGCCTAGAAGATTTCCCTCCATGGTTTGTGTAGTAAATAAAACCACATATTTTATTATACAATGTATGGTCCTCAGAACTGAGCCCTGCTAAAGAAAGTATTGGGAAAATCACTTAAGACACTGTCATATTTTAGCTATATAACCCAAGGCCATAAGCCATTTACAATTTTTAAAGAAAACACTCATTCTGGCCTTGATCCTTATATATAACTCTAGTATACTATAGCTAACGATACGATTACATTAAATCCTGCAGGTCATGTTGATTATTGAGCTTCTTAAAGGAGGTTATAATATAATGACAATTATATGTTCTCTATCTGTCCTTCCAGAAATCCTCATCCTTATTTGGGTTTGATTGATGCTAAAAAGATAAAATAATCCCTTTCAGTCAAGTATATAAATGCGTATTTAAATAAATGTGTGTATATACATAATTATGTATTCTATATATGTGTATATCTATACAAGCATATATATATATATACATGTTTATGTATATATATATATATATATATATATACAGGTATATGTATATATACAGGTATATATATTTGTATATATATATATATACATATATATATGTGTGGGTGTGGGTGTGGGTGTGTGTTTTTGAATTACGTATAAATTAGAAGTTCAGCTCTGTTCTGGGTGCTATTTATATAAGATATAGCTATACCCTTAAGGGGCTCATAATTTAATTGGGAAGTCATGTCATATAATCAAGAAATACATAACCAGAATGGAGAAGTTGCCTGAATTTATGTTTACATATTATCCCATTATAACTTTATATAAGATCAGAGAAAGAAAGGAGATTTGGGTGACAGAGAAGTCAAGAAGTTTCCATGGGTGGGTGTTCAGACTTATCATGAAGGATAGAAATTATTTGAATAGATTGAAAGAGAAAAAAAAAGGAAAGGAGGACATTGGATTTGAAGTGGACAGTATAGTGGGAGGGGGAGAAAGGCAAAAATAATCTAGAAGATATATACAGAGTACAAACGGAAGGTAAACCCAAAGAAGAAAGCGCATACAGAGATAGGAAACAATTGACACAGTTCCAAACTTGGAATTTCAAAGAATCGAGTTTGAATCCAGTATTAGATACTAGTTCTGTGACCTTGAAGGAATTATGCAAATTTTCTTTGCTCCAGTTTCTTCTCTGTAAAATGGAGATAATAATAACACCCATGTCACAAGACTGTTGTGAGGATCAAATGAGCGAGTAAGCATTTTGCAAACTTTATTAGAAATATATAAATGATACTATTATCATCATTAGCATATTTGCATCTGAAGAACCTCTTGTAGAGGATGGAATTTGAACTGATTTATACCTGAACCCAAAAGAGAACATAAACTTGATGGGCATAGGTGTTAGGCTATGAGGGAGCAGTGATTGTTTTTTATATCCCATCAGATCTCGCTTCAATTTATAAAATATTTAGTCGGTGTCTTCAGGAGTACTGACAAATGTAGCGCTTCTCAGCAGTCCTTTGAAATGGAATGCTCTGTTCTTCAGGTTTAGGAAATAAGAAAGCAGAGGTGAGGTTGACAGGTTGTGTAAGGGGGGGACATATATACCTGGCAGTTTATTTTTAAGCATTTCAAACTTTGGGTGGATCAATTTCCTAAAAGGGTTTCCTTCTGATTGTTCTTTTGAAAGTAAGAACTGTCAGGGATACAACAGGAGAGTTGACACCTATTCAGTTCGGCACTTTAGAAAAAGCTAAGAGATGCTTTCATTTCTTGTCCTTTCTATTTATTGTGGTGTGTTCAAAGTCATGAGAGGTGGAGTTGCCTTTGAAATGTACTTTCCATTATCTCTTGCTTTTCTCCATGTCTAATACTGAACTTTTAGCAAATCAAAAATCCTAGGAAAGTAAATAAAAATTTCTCCAATTGCTTGGTGCCAGGGGTGATCCTCAAAGAACTGAACCACTAGAATTAGATATAAAACTAACTTTGATTATGGTAGCCAAAAAAGGAAAAAAAAAAACAATCTATCTATCTACTTATCTTTATTTCAATCCATCCATCCATCCATCAATCTATCCACCCATCTATCTATGTGTCTGTCTGTCCGTGTGTCTATCTTGCTAAACGTTTGCACCGTAACTACATAAGTTAAACTAGATAACATGAGAGCTCTTTGGTATATCGTATCAGACAAGCATGTGGAGAGATAGCTCGATATGGTGAGCATTGTTCTGGATTTGAAGTAAAACATGAAAGAATGAATGAAATAATAAAAATGAGTGATTACTTTTTGCCAGATGCCAGGCTAAGTTCTAGGGATACAAATATAAACGTAGAAATAGTATCTGTCTTCAATGAGTTTATATTAAAATTTGTTGTGATTGTTGAGTTATTTCAATCACGTCTGACTCTTTGTGCCCTTCACCCTCCATTTTTTGTTATTTCTTTGTTTTTGTCAAAGATGTTGGGTTGGTTTGTCATTTCCTTCTCCAGCTTTTTTCTCAGATGAAAAAATTGAGGGAAAGGGGTTAAATGCCTTATCCAGAAACCTACAGCTGGTAAGTGTCCGGGGCTAGATTTAAATTCATGAAGATGAGTTGTTCTACTCACTAAGTGACTTAGCTAGAGTTAGAAAGGAAAAGTGTTTTGGAAATGGCCAAAAGTAGAACAATAATCTGTTTGCCAGCCAGATAATCAGAAAACTCACTAATCAAAGCTAATGGCCATGGAGGACAGTCTCATATCCAGAGGCAGTAGACAAGGCATTTCAATTTATCATCCTGCATCACACCACATTATGCATCAGTATCCTATTGATGTGTTTTAGAAACTTCCAGGGAGTGATCTAGTATCCTGATTTGGAGTCAGATGATGTAAACTTCTATTAGAACCTTGGGTCCCAGAACCAAGTCTATGTTCTGCAAGGAGGAAAACACCTCAAAAATGAACTTAACAAATAAACCTCTTGATTGACTCATCTGCAATGTTGAGGTTGTAACAGCCCTACTGTATATTTTTGTAAGGATCAGATAACGTGAAGTATATCAAATATTTTGGAAATGTTAAAGAACTATATATATATATATATATATATATATATATATATATATATATATATATATGAGTGCTGTTCTTATTTATCAAGTGTAACTTTTGTTATATGCTTACATAAGGATACAGATATCCTTAGTATACAGCCATCTTCACCAGGTGTTTTATGTTTTTTTTCTTATATCAATATAATATAGTAAAAGTACTAAAGTTCAAGAGTTTTATATATCTTGAGAGGGAAGAAGCAGCTAGTATGGTGGAATAGCATTGTAGCTTCCTTTTCATTGAACAAAAATAACTTGCCTCATACTTTTTATTCAATATTGTTGATGAGAGTGCCCATCCCTGAGGCACAGAAATACTAAGTAAATTATTCAGGATCTCATAGTTAGCAAATGTCTAAACAAGGGTTCTCAAACTATGGCCCATGGGCCAGATGCTGCCCACTGGGTTATGGCAAATGGTTTGAAGGGCAGAGACAGAGTGTGAGCTTTTGTTTTTACTGTAGTCCAGCCCTCCCACAGTCTGAGAGACAGTGAACTGGCCCCCTATTTAAAAAGTTGGAGGACCACTGGGACTCTAAGATGACATTTTAATTCAGGTCTCTACTCACTCCAATTCCCATCACATCCAAATAATCACTTGCATTCATATGCCACAACCTATTTAGCCATTCCCCAATTAATACACATTCCCTCAATCTCTAATTCTTTGACACCACAAGTTGGTATAAATGTTTCTGTATGTATTGGTCATTTTTCTTTCTTCTTTATTTTATTTAGGATATAGGATTTATTGTGGCATTGTTCAGTCAAAAATATCCAGTTTTATAGTACTTTGGGCATATTTCTGAATTGTTTTCTAATGTTCATTTCTCCATTTGTAGTACATTAGTGTACCTATTTCCCATCATTCCCTCCACATTTGTAATTTATGGTATATATTACATGGCACCTCAGAGTTATTTTAATTTCCATTTTTCTAATCAATAGTGATTTAGAAAATTTTTTTCATTAAGCATAGATATTTTTGATATTTTTTCTTCTGAACTGTTTTTATCTTTGTATCCTTTGAAGTTGGGAAATGGTTTTTTATTTTTTGCTTTTGCTTTGTCTGATGATATGATTGCTATTCCTGCCTTTTGAAAAAAAAATTTCAGCTGAAACTTATTAAATTCTATTCTAGCCCTGTAGTTTTAACTCTCTGTGTATGGGTCTTTCTGTTTCAAGGGTGTTTCTTGTAAAAGACCATAGTTTTGGATTCTGGTTTCTGATCCATTCTGCTCTTCTTTTCCATTTATGTGTGAGTTTTACCCATTGACATTTACAGTTATGTTGAAGTTGGACTCTGCTCATCTGGGTGTGGTATGGTGTTATCTTAAACTCCCAAAGGTACTGCTGTTTCCACTTTCCTTGTTGCTGATGTATGTTTTATAATCAATAGATAAGGATAGGAGAAAGGCCATGTGATTTCACTGGTTTATGGAGCTCTCTCTTCCAATTTGGATAAACATTTCTGAAATTTAAAAAGTCTTAGGAGGTTGTCTAGACTTGGACACTGAGACATTAGGTGATTTATTTAAACAGACTACCATAACCAGTAGCTCTCTATTGAAGGCTGGAGTAGATCCCAGATCTTTCTTACTTTGAGGCTGGTGATCCTTGTACCATGCCCTAAATATCAACAAAATAAGAACACGCTTTAAAGTAATAAAAAGTCCAAGACTTGTCCTGTCTGCTGCCAGGCTACCTGT
Organism: Sminthopsis crassicaudata; assembly: GCF_048593235.1. Classification (NCBI taxonomy): domain Eukaryota; kingdom Metazoa; phylum Chordata; class Mammalia; order Dasyuromorphia; family Dasyuridae; genus Sminthopsis; species Sminthopsis crassicaudata. Next base: position 229,697,344 of record NC_133622.1, on the reverse strand, counting down.
GAGTTGAACCAGTCTCATTTCTATCTAGGTTATATGATTTTTTTTATATCATTTGAGCTGCAATTTCAGAAAATCCAAATGCTTCAGTGTGTTCATACATGTGGGGTATATGTGTGTGTTTGGTTATTTTTGATATTAATTTTATTTTTCCATCTCATCTGTGATTTCATGTGTGTTTAGAACGTCCTCTAAGGAAGCACCTGCTTACCCACCAAGATCAACAACTGTGATGCAATTGAGGGTTTTCAAATTATAGAGCCAGAGATTTAGAGTTAAGAGAAACCTTGGATCCCACTTAGTCATTTTCACTAGTTTTACAGATAAAGAAACTGAGGCACAGAATGCTTCAATGATTTGCCTAGACTCACATATCTAGTATGTGTAGGATTTGAACCTGCCTAATTTATTCTTCCCCAAAATTACATGGGGTTAATTTGTTCCCTTTGATATCACCTACATTGTAGTTTATCATTCTGCCCTAAAGTGGCTTATGTACCAGTATCCTGTTATCTTCAGTTCAGCAAACAAACAGATGCTTTAGATAAATGAGATCAAGACAATCTGTAGTAATCATGATCTTACATGAAGTTAAAGCTAAAATAGATTTAATCAAAAGAGAAAAGGGGGGAAACTATATTGTATTGCAGCCAAGGAATCAATATTGTTTTAGACTCTTTAAAATAACTATACAGCATAAGGATGGGATATTGCTCTGGTTTAGAAAATGATGATTTGGTGGATTTAGAAAAATATAGAAAAATTGGACTTCTTTATGAAGGAAGATTCTCCGCACCTTTATAGAAACAGAAGAGAAATGGAAATAAGCATAGTACTTCTTACATATATACACTTGAATTTATAAGTGCATGTATATCCATGATTATCAATATATATATATATATATATATATATATATATATATATATATACATGGATGTATAAAGCTACATGTGCATGCACATATGTATAGGGATGCATACATGTATTGTATATGTTGGGAACATGCATTCATGATTAATTGCAGTTTTGGGGGGAATCAGGGAAAGGGGAAAAATAAAAAGTGCACAGTAAAGAACAACAACCTACAAGGAGGCAAAGAAAAAATGGACAGTTCTGAACACAATATAGAGTATTTATTGCATAGGATTTCTTGAATGGAAATTAATTGATTTGTATTTTGAATCCTCTCATGTTCTGCTGTGCATGTGACATTTAAAAGAATCTTATTTTATAACTAAGTTTAAAATAAATAAATAAAAATTTCAAAAATCCATAAATCGGGTCAATATATCCAATGTTACTTCAACATAAATCGACATGTAGCAATCCCTTAACTTCCTTTTCTCACCCCTACACCCTTTTTATGGGAGAGCCAAGTCCCCAAGGGTGGTCTTCTGATAATTTAACTTCTGGTGGGCTACAAAGATCCTGGCTTTTTCCACACATAATGAGTACAGTGGGCACCCTGTAGAAAACACTACAGCACCAATGACAACAGCCATTCATTACTGTCTTACTGGTTGCAGTTAGATGTGTTTCCCAGGCCAGGCTGATGACTGTAGGGAGCCTGTGATCTTATGATTTCTTTGAAAGGACAGACATTGTCATCTATGATTAAACCTTCAGATGGAGGTCATATCTAATCTGGTGTTTCTCTATGTGTAAGTCATAGGAAAGAGGGACTTTCCTGTGTTTGACTTTGAAGAGAAGAGATAGGACCAATAGGAGAAATTTGCACTTTGTTATTTAAAGCCCTTCTCAGCATGGTTCCTACCTACCACTTTCCAGCTTAATTTTGTAGTATTTCTTTTTTGTATACTGTATCTTCCATCCAAAATGCTCTGTTGGATATTCTCCTGAACTCAGAATACCATCTACTACAGCTTTACTTTTGCAAAGGTTATTCCTTATACCTGGAAATCAATCACCCCCCCCCCTTCACTCTTTAATAGGTCTGGCTTTATTCAGGGCCCTGCTTCTGTGACATCCCCTGCAGAAAGCTTTTCCTGAACCCTTGTTTATTATTGCTCCTTAGCTCCTCAAATTGTCATGTATATAAGAAACTTTTTATATGTTGTATCCAAAGGTGTTGTGAGTTCAAAGGAAATAATGAAAGAAAAGCTCTTTGTAAACCTTAAAGCTCTATATAAATGCTAGCTATTATTATGATTATCATCCTATAGTCACCAGGCCTCTAGTGTCATGATGATTTCATTCCAGTGCTTTTTAGTACTCTCCTGTACAACTCAAGCAATGCTTGTAGTTTATAGAGTAACAGAGAAATATGTTGGTAAATGTCTAACAATCAAATTTCTCCAGGCTGGGGAGAGGGAGAGGATTGAATGCATGTGCACACGCACACACATACACACACACACACACACGTACGTTTTTATATTTAATCTGCATATCATTAATTATCTCTTAAATCTAAAAATCAACAAAATAATAAATCAAACCCTGATAGTAGTGAGGGCTGATTTCTAAGGTATAGATTTATTGAATCTTTTCACACTGAAATTTTAACAATAAGTTCTGAAAATTAGAACTGGCTCCAAACCATATTTGGTTGTATCTTCAGATATGTATACACACACACACCCACACACACACCCACACACACACACACACACACACACACACACGCACACACACACACATATATATTCACAAATTGGATAGCTACTTTTTGCCATATCTCATTCAGAGTCTTTTCTTTCTAATATGTTAGGCTGGACTAAATGATCAGAGTAATTCATTCCAGTTCTAAAATCTGCAAATCTGTGGCCTTGAGCAAATATCTTCAACTCAGTGAAATTCACTTCCTTTTTAATGAAATAATCAAAATAGATTTATTAAGAACCTGCTGTATACTAGGAATTATGCCAGTTGTTGGGGATACAAAAGCATATGTGGATCTATTCTTCCCCATAAGGATCTTATGTGTTATGTATGCAGAAAAGTTTTTTTTAACTTTTTATTTTCAAAACATATGCATGGATAATTAAACCTACACAGACCATTTTTATGGAATGTATGCAAAACTAATTTAACACAATTAGGAAGTGTCAGCTAGGAGATCAAGAAAGATTTTGTATAATTTTCATTTGAACGGATCTTAAAGAACATTAGAGATGTGAAGAAATAAAGAGTCTGTATTATAGGAATGGGGATACAGACTGTAGATAGACACTGAAACAAGAGCTGTAGCTTCATATGTAGCAGTAAGACTGCCAGTTTGGTGGGAATGCAGAATTCATGGTGATGAGTAATATATAATAAGACTAAAAGGTGGATTGGAGACAGGCTATGAAGACCTTTTTATTGCTACATGGCAGAGCTTGTATTTTATCCCAGAGGTAATAAGGAGTAGTTGGAGTTTATTGCTCAGGGAAGTGATGTGTTTGGATGCGAGCTGTGGGAAGATCGGTTTCTTAATCATGCTAAGGATGGATTGGAAAGAAGAGATAATTCCATAGGGTGTCCTATTAGGAAACTATTGCGGTAGTTCTGACAATAAATTGGGAATGCCTGAGCTAGGGATATATAGGGAAAGGGATAGATTTTGGAAAGGATGTGGAGGAAAAATCCACAACTCCTAGCAAGTGAATGGAATTATGAAATATGAATTATGAAGAAAACCAATATCACAAAAGATGGCAGGACCCTCAACATAAATAAGGAAATTTAGAAGAAAAGTGGATTAAATCAGTTAGATTAACCAAATGTCTTCTATGGTCCCTTTCAGTTTTCAGTCTAATCTTATGATCCTTTTCTGGGGTAAGTTTATTTGTTAAAAAACATTATTGTACACGGCAACATCAACATTATATGCAATCAATTTTGATGAACATGACTGTTTACAACAATGAGATGATTGATCCCAGTTCCAATGATTTTGTGATGAAGAGAGCTACCCAGAGAGAGGACTATGGGAACTGAATATGAATCATAATAATGTTTTCATTCTTTTTGATGTTGTTTGCTTGCATTTTGTTTCCTTTTTGATCTGATTGGTCTTATACAACAAGAGAATTGTATAAATATGTTTACACATATTGGATTAACATATATTTTAATATGTATAATATATATTCGATTGCTTGTCATCTAGGGAAGGGAGCAGGAAGAAGGAGAGAAAAATCTGAAACACAAAGCTATGCAAGGGTCAATGTTGAAAAATTATCCACATATGTTTTGAGAATAAAAAGCTTTAATAAAAAAGGGAAAAAATGTTAGAATAGGGGATCATAGGACATTATTTAGATCTCGAAAGAAATTAGGCCACCCCTCCCAGTCTTTATTTTCCAAATGAGATAACTGAGATACAAAATTTTTTCCATGATCCTTCTAGCTCTGACATCTCATGATCTCATGATTCTGTCAGGGTGGTAAACACATTTCAAGCTCAAGATAAAAAAGAGTTTTCTTTTTTTTAAATTTAATTTATTTTATTATATATTTCTTTATGAATTATATTGGGAGAGAAAAATCATTACAAAAGGGAAAAACCACTGAGGAAAAAAAACAAAAAAAAAAAAAGAAAGAAACGAACATAGTATGTGTTGATTTATATTCAATCGCTATAATTCTTTTTATGGATGCAGATGGAATTTTCAATCCAAAGTCTATTGGGATTACTTTGGATCACTGAAGCTCTGGGAAGAACTAAGTTTTTCATCTGTTACTGTGCACAATGTATTCCTGGTTCTGCTTGTTTTGCTCAGGATCAGTTCATGTAAATCTTTCCAGGCCTTTCTAAAATCAGCTTGTTCATCATTTTTAATAGAACTATAGTATCCCATTACGTTCATATACCACAGTTTGTTCAGCCATTGCCCCATGGATGGTCATCCACCCATTTTCCATTTCTTTGCTACCACAAAAAGAGCCGGTACAAACATCTTTGTACACAGGTGTCCGTTTCCCTCATTTGTGATTTCCTTGGGATGCAGAACCAGTTTGATGGAACTGCTGAGTAAGAAAGAGCTTTCTAACAATTTCTAACAATGGAATGGTCTGCTTTACAGTAAACCTTCCCAGGACTGGGGTAGGGGTTAGAAGTGGGAATCAATTCGGTGTGAAGAAAAATACCCTCTAGCCTAGAGCCCTGAGGATTCTGAAGTAAAAGCATTGACAAAGCTCAACAGACTTTTCCAATGAGTTTTTGCTTTCTGATCGCCTCTTCCAAGGCAAGCTTTGTTTTATCTGCTGGGAAGAAAGCCATCTTTTCTGAGTAATACATTTATGCCCCTGCCATTACCCAATCAGGGGGACAGCACGCTGAATGGTGTGCCTCTCTGGTACAGTGAGTCCTTGCTCTAACTCCTAGCTTTTCTATTAATATCTGCTGAAGTAAAAGCTACCAGACTTAATGTGGCATTCATTAACCATGGACTTTCACTCAGTACTCCCAGCCTGAGCAGAAATGCTCTCTGCATTCTTTCTTGCTGTATAAAAAATAAAATAAAACAGAAAACATTAAAAAACAATCAGGGAATCCAGTCCCTGAAGTGGATGCATATAAGTATGGGCTTCAGAAATACAAACCTGAGAAATTTCAGTTTCACACTATTCCCCTGCTCTCTTCCAAATCAAGCTGGAGTATCTTTTGTTCTCCTAGCTGTCTTTCTCTTTTCCTCTGTAGGGCTGCTGCTTCATCTAAGCACTATCTTTTCTCATCCACCCTCCATAAAATATATACTAGATTTTTTTTAAGGACAGGAAAGAAGCCAGTGTTTCTTCTAAGTATGGTTCATCTTTTTTTCTCTAAAGCATCCTTCATGAGTTTCCACATTGATATCCCTAAAGCCCCCCAAAAACAGCAGCAAAGATTTGGAGGAAAAAAGGAGTTGACAAACAATTTGCCCAAGCCACTAATTTTGCCAAAGAGAAAGCGAATTGCCAGGGTGTTTATGGGACATACCCCATGGAACATAGGCAGTAAGCACCAGAAGGAGGATTTGAACCCAGGTACTCTGATTTCAGAGATATTGGCTCTCAAGTGGCTTTTAATTTGCTGCTCTAATGGATCCCTGTTGACTACAATATAAAATCCAAGAGTTCCCTTGGAGCTTTAAAGATCTTCAGAAGCTGGTTCCAGTTTATGTGTTACTTTATTCCCCTTAAACTCCATTCCACCAAACTTGTCTGCACAAAATCTTTTATGTCCTCTTAGCCTTGTTTGCAATGTCTGCATTGACTACTTACTCATTTCTTGATTATTGTCCCTCCTGATTTCTGACTCTTGGAATCCCTAGCTCAGCTTGGGTGCCACTTTCTATGAGAAGAATTTTCTTAATATCCTTTTTTGCAAAACCAATCAAAATTCTTCTTATTTATTTTAAATGTGCAAAAGACTTATATACCCTAGAAAGTTAAACTACCTGAAGAGAAGGTGAGCTCCTCCATAACAGGGACTGTTGGATCTCTTTTTTGTGTGTCCTTAGGATCCAGCACTGTGCAGGGCCCATTTTTGTTGTTTAGTCATTCCAGTGATAGCCAATTCTAGGGGTCTCCATTTGGACTTTTCCTGGCAAAAACACTAGTATAATTTGCCATTTCTTTCTCCATCTCATCTGACAAATGAGGAGCCTACGGCAGACAAGGTAACCCAGGTCACAAAGTGTCTGAGGCCAGATTTTGACTTGGGAAGGAGTCTTCCTGACTTCAGGCTCAATTCTCTATTTACCACACTACCTACCTGCCCTTAGCAGGTACCTGGGCCATACTTAGGTGCTTAATAGCAGTGTCATGAAAAATGGAAATGCTGATTTCATAGAATACTAACCTTCACATTTAGAAGGCACCTCCTCCTGTAACCTAGGCTAGTCATAACATTACCTCCTGCTCTTAATTACTCATCAGAGCCTCAGACAATTAAGTCAACAGTACTGTTTCTTCAAGAAAGCACCAGTCAGCTGCCCCATATTTCAACTCATTAATCTTGTGATTCCCCTCACCAATTCATCCCTAATTTAATTCATAAAGATAGATAGCTATAGATATAGATACATATTTATGTATATACACATATTTTATATGTACATGTATTTATATATACACATATATGTGTTTACATGTACTTACATATGAACACAAATATTTCTAGATCCATATGTGTATATATTTCTAAATATATATGTGTATGTGTGTAATATATATATTTTAGAGATAGAGAGAGCAAGAAAGAGTGGAGAGAGAGAGAGAAGAAGAAGGAGAAAGAGGAGGGGAGAGAGAGAGGGAGGGAAAAGGAGAAGGGGTGGGACAGAAACAAAAAGAGATACTTAAGTTGTAAGAGAAAGGCTGATATATCAATATCTCTCTATAGAATGGAAACTTGAAAACTGAGGTTATCTGTTGTAAAAATTTGATCTGAGGGACAGCTAGGGGGCGCAGTGGATAGAGCACCAGTCCTGAATTCAGGAGGACCCGAATTCAAATCTGATCTCAGACACTTAACACTTCCTAGCTGTGTGACCCTGGGCAAGTCACTTAACCCCAGCCTCGGGGGGGGGGGGGGGGGGGGGGGGGGGGGGATTGATCTGTATCCCTCCCACACTGCATGCTCACAGTTAAGTACTAAATTATTTTTTTGCTTTTTTTTTTTTTTTTACTTATTCATCATTAAGAATATTTGAATAGAGAGATGAATAGATAGATAAGTAGATAAATAGTTAGGAAATGTATTATGTGCTTGATTATACACTAGACAACAACAGTGATATTTAGTAAATATGCCCTCAAACACAAGAATGAAGATGAGCATGAATCAATACAAATGACAATCTTAAGGACATTTTGAAAGCTATAAAATTTTCTTATTTCTGTCCTATTGAGCTATTGATAGATTGACTGATTTTGTATATGAGCTAGGTGATACAGTGGCAATCGTGCTGGGCCTGGAATCAGGAATAACTGAGTTCAAATATGATCTTAAATACCACTTGTGAGGGATTTCAAGTCACTTAACCACTGTCTGCCCTCCTTTTCTCTAACTGATAATAATAGCATCTACTACCCAGAATTGTTGGGAGAATTAATGCATGTGAAATGCTTTGCAAACCTTAGGAGTGATCTATAATTGCTATTATTATCACAATTACTAGAGTGATCTGTAATTACTATATTATATAAATGATTAAAGAGAGAAATTGAATATATATGTATATATATATATACATGTATATGTGTGTAAATATAAAAGTTTTATAAATATTATCTTATTTGGTCTTCCCAAGAAGCTTGTAAGTTGAATACTATTATTATAATTAGCCGTTTTGCAATTGTGGAAATTGAGTTATGGAGAATTTAAGGAACTTGCCAAGAGTCATACTGGAAGCGTCAGAAGGTGGATGTGAATTCAAGTCCTCCTGACTTCAGGCCCAGAATTCTGTCCATTTATGTTACTTCTAGAAAATGAGCTATGGATTATTATTAGATATTGATTTGAATCTGAGAACTCTATGATGCTGGGTAAGTATTAAACCTCTAAAGTCTCAATTTTTCTCTTCTGTAAAGTGAAGAAGGAATTTAGAAATCCTAATTTTGGGGGTTCATTACTGAGGTCTCATATTTTGAGATATTAGAAGTCACTGAGGGGCAGCTAGGGGGCGCAGTGGATAGAGCACCAGCCTAGAATTCAGGAGGACCTGAGTTCAAATGAGGTCTCAGACAAGTCCTAGTTGTGTGACCCTGGGTAAGTCACTTAACCCCAGCCTCAAAAAAAAAAAAAAAAAAAAAAAAAAAAGTCACTGAGTCCAATCTTTTCAATGTATAGACAGATAAGTGAGATACAGAATAAGTGATTAGCCCAAGGGAAGACTATAAGTGTCTGCTGTGAGATCTGAACCCACATCTTCCCACATACAAATCTACTGTCCTCCCCACTATGGAGTTGCACTGGAAGAAACTGCGACACAGAGAAATGGAAAAAAAATTTATTTCAAATGAGAGAGACTAAGTGACAGAGCTGGGATTCAAAGGCAGCCCCTCTGATGCCAGATCTGTCTAGAAACCTTTCTAATGAATCATGATTTGTGCTGAAATTATACATTCACACATTATAATACATACACATATATGTGTACATGTACATGCATTATAATATACATAATCTATATATTCATATACAAATGCATATCCATGTATATACATATAGTGTACCTATATCTATATATACACCTATATGCATATATGCACACATACATTATAATGACACTTATATATCCATACACACTGTATAGATATATGTTTACATATATACATATGCATAATATATATATCTACATGCATGCTACATTCACATAAATATACATGCATACATATACTTATCTGATTCACACAATTATATACATATACATTATATGCATATAATATACTATATGTACATTATATGTATACATACATATACGTAGTATATTACACATATAATATATATACCATATACACATACAGATAACATATATATACATGCATATATATCTCTGCCTATATATCTATATAAACACATGTATTTACATGTATATATATATATACTCATACACAGACATATAATGACACATTATATATATATATATTATAGGTAAATAGATAGCTATTGATAGATTGACAGACAGTGTATATGAAGCTATAAAAATATTGTGTCCTTTTTCTCCCTTTTCCATCCATCTAATTATATGTCCTCTTCTTCTTTTCCCCAATTCCTCCAATGGCAGATCTCTGAGTACCAGTCTTCGTGCTATTGTTATTGCTATTGACCCAAATCAAGAACCTTGGGCTAACTTAAGCCTGCCTGCCTCTCAGAACTTTTCTAGGCAATCATCTCAAGCTTACAATTGTTGTTGTTGTTGCTTTTGTGGTTGTTTTTTTTTTAATCTACGTAGTCTAGAAAAGGTTGATCCAAAGTTATACATCCCATAATGGCTCTTCTGAAACACTCTTGTTGTTGCCTCTTCTAATGGCATTAAATAGGCCCATTAATAGACTCAGTATAAAGAAGGAATTGCAATGCACTGTGATTAATGAACCTTATTGTAGGCAATTAAAAACAGAATAGTAAGTAGAAATACAAAGGGCCAGGGTTCTGAAATGTCACGCCTGAATCTCTTCCACCCTCTACTGTTCCATTCTTTTCAGGGAGTGGGAAATGATCAACATTAGATTGCTCAAAAATTAGGTATGAAAGAAAGTTTCTTTTAGCACTCTTTTCTTCCCTATGATGCAGGAAAGGGGAAGGAAGGAAAAAGGTAGAAGAGCGTGTGCTCATGTACAGAATCATGGAGTTGGAGAGGATTTTAGAGACCACTGATGCTATTATTGGGTCGATACATAGATGAATGGATGGATGGATGGATAAATAGATAGACAGATAGACAATCATACAGGGGAGAGAGAGAGAGAGAGAGAGAGAGAGAGAGAGAGAGAGAGAGAGAGAGAGAGAGAGAGAGAGAGAGAGAGAGAGAGAGAGAGAGAGAGAGAGAGAGAGAGAGAGAGAGAGAAGAGAGAAGAAGAAGAAGAAGAAGAAGAAGAAGAAGAAGAAGAAGAAGAAGAAGAAGAAGAAGGAGAAGGAGAAGGAGAAGGAGAAGGAGAAGGAGAAGGAGAAGGAGAAGGAGAAGGAGAAGGAGAAGGAGAAGGAGAAGGAGAAGGAGAAGGAGAAGGAGAAGGAGAAGGAGAAGGAGAAGGAGAAGGAGAAGGAGAAGGAGAAGGAGAAGGAGAAGGAGAAGGAGAAGGAGAAGGAGAAGGAGAAGGAGAAGGAGAAGGAAGAGGGGAGAAGTAGGGGGAGGGAAAGGAGGAGGGGGGAGGTAGATAGATATAAATTATCTCCATCTAAGGGATTAAGGACAGGAAGGCGGGGACAAATTAGGACAATCCCATCACTTTGCAGAAGAGTAACCAAAGGTTCAGAAAATTAAAGTAACCTGTCCAAGGTCACAGATCTACTGATGTCAGATCTGAGATTTGAATTCAGTGCCCTTGATTCCCAATTATGATTGCTTTTGTTTTAAAGATGAAAGTTTTGGTTTATAATTATTCATTTTGTTCAATGATTCTCCCAATGTACAATTGCCTCTGATCATCTCTCTTTGCTTGTTTTCAATTCTCTACCTCATAACCTTTCTTGACTACATTAATTTACTGAAATGAATCTCATTGTTCCCATAGAGAGCTCCAGTTTTCACTGTGTTTTCTTCTTGTATGTACAACTCAACTGGAGCCATTTTAGACCATAAAGTGTCCAATGAAGTTCATTTTTAAAGCATTATCCCTAAGGAGGGCTCTTACTAGAAAAAAGAAATCTACTCTAGACCAGGGCTTTTTAACCTGTTTCTACTCACAACCCCTTTTCACCAAGAAATTTTTATATGTCCCAGGGTATTTAGGCATATACATTAGATATGTATCAAACATTTAATGATAAAACATGATACATTTAATAATTAATAATAAATTCAATATAATAATATAATTATTTTAAATATTATATGCAATGATAATGAATTTAATAATTTCATAAGTCCCATATTGTTTCATGAGCCCATATATGGTCATGAACTAGTTTTTTTTTTTCCTTTTTTAATCAAAACTTTTTTGTTTCCAAAAATATGCATGGATAATTTTTTAGCGTTGACCCTCACAAAACCTTGTATTCCAAAATTTTCCTCCTTCCCTTCACCTCTTCCCCTAGATGGTAAATAATCCAATATATTTAAACATATTAAAAATATGTCAAATCCAATATATGTATACAGATTTATACAATTATCATGCTACCCAAGAAAAATCAGATCAAAGTACAGAAAAATAAGAAATAAAGCAAAATGCAAGCAAACAACAAAATGAGTGAAAATGCTATGTAGTGATCCACATTTAGTCCCTACAGTCCTCTCTCTCTGGGTGTAGATGGCTCTCTCCATCACAAGATCATTGGAACTGGCCTCAATCATCTCATTGTTGAAAAGAGCTCCGTCCATCAGATTTGATCATCATATAATCTTGTTGTTTTGTACAATGTACTCCTGGTTCGAGTCACTTCATTTAGCATCACTTCATGTAAGTCTCTCCAGGTTTCTTTGAAATCATCTCGCTGATCTTTTCTTATAGAACAATAATATTCCATAATATTCATATACCACAACTTATTCAGCCATTCTCCAATTGATGGGCATCCCCTCAGTTTCCAGTTTCTCGCCACTACAAAAAGGGCAGCCACAAAAATTTTTGCACATGTGGGTCCCTTTTCTTCCTTTATGATCCCTTTTGAAATACAGACCCAGTAGAGACACTGCTGGATCAAACGGTACGCATAGTTTGATAGCCCTTTGGGCAAAGTTCCAAATTGCTCTCCAGAATGGTTGGATCATTTCACAACTCTATGTTTTAGTGCCTCGGTTTTCCCATAGCCTTTCCAACATTTATCATGATCTTTTCCTGTTATTTTAGCCAATCTGAGATGTAGGTAGTGGTACCTCAGAGTCACACGAACTACAGTTTAAGAAGCTAGGCTCTAAAGCGAGCCTGCCATAATTGCCAAAGCAGGCACTTTGTGGCACAGAAAAATAAATATTCTCTTTGGAGTTTTAAGCAGCTGGTTCCAATCCTGACTTTGATTTTCTTTGAGTAAATCACTTGATCTCCCTGTTCTTCATCTACAAAATGTGGGGATTGAACTAACCGGACATTGGGGCCCCTTCCAGGTCTAATTACAGACTTCCCTAATTCTATTAAAATATCCAATTATTTCTAATTTGCACTCCTGTGAAAACTCCCAGCTGACTCTTCTTTCTCATTGCTATCTTCCCACTGTTAACAGAAAAAAATTTACAATTTGTTTCTATTTTTTTTTTTGTATCAAAGTGATTTCCACTTATTGGCATTTTATTTGCATTCAATCGTCCCTCATGACAATGAAAAATCAACAAAGTCAATTATTTTTGCAACCTGTTCTAAGAATATATACAACATAGTGCATCTGTAGACGTCAACTTTTCTGCCAAGTAGAAAGAAGTGTGTTTTCTTATCTGTCCTCCAGAGTCATGATTTTTGATTCAGGTTGTACTGAATCTGGGTTCATGTCAATGTTTTGATCATTTGCATGTTTGCACCCATTTGGCATTTTTCTGTTTGTGTGTACTTGGTATGATTTACATATAAATTACCCAATTTTTCTCTTGATTACTACTTTCTTTTTTACATTCGATCCTCACTTCAACCCTATGTAACAGATATTTCAGGAATTGTTATTCCAGCTTTGAAGGTGAAAAGAGCATCTACTCCTTTTGACATTTTAAATAGTCAAAAAAAAAAAAAAGAGGATCAAGATTTAGGGAGTTTGAGATACAGTCAAGTGATCTTCAGGACCTCCTTCCACCACTAAAGCTAAATATCAAAGGAGTGTCTTCTGTAGGGGATGAGTGAATGATGGGCAAATCTTTAGAACTGGAAATAAATACACAACAATATACGGTGAAGGGATAGGTAACTTCTAGGTTTCTGAGGTCAATAATTATCATAATATAGGCCTTGCAAATAACCTCTCCTCACTGATGGTTTTTGGTTCTTTATTTTAGAAGACTTTACTATAGAGAAACGTCTCTGCTTTTTGGATAGGAATCCAATAGAGGGATTCCTATCCACTCTTTTAAAATTCAGTCAATAACTGACCTTACTAAAATGCTTATTCCATTTTGTATCTATAAGTGTCATATCTGACACTTGGAAAATGTCAACTTTACAAAAGACCAAACAATGGAGTTCCCAAACTGAATTAAAATTTTTAGGTCTTCAGTATCTTGTTTAATCATTTCAAGTAATTAATTTTCAATGATTCCCAAATATAATACTGATCTACAAAACAAACAAAACAAAAGAGAAAAACCTAGATAACTACTGATATTTTAATATAAAGGAGCTTTTGAAATATGGTCACCCACTATTTATACTTGTTATTTCAGCTTAACTTTTTAAGCATCCCACTATGAGGGTCCTGGAGAATGAGAACAAAAATCATAGAGATCCCGAATCAAGTGGCTGGGAGATTGCTTACTCTCTGGTATTTGGAAAGAGACACATGGCCTCAAGAAAGAGAAGCTAAAAGTGGGACAAAGCACTTTTGACTACAAATCATATTCCACTCCAGTTTACTGGTGCTAATGCTGACCCAGATTCTGAGGAGAAAAAAATTGGGCAATCAAAAATCTTCCACTGTCCCAACCCTATCAAAGAGTTATTAAGTTTGACTGAATAAATTATCATATTAATAACAATTAGTATTGAAGAATTTCAGGGATTTGAAGAGAGCCATCTGTGATGATAGCTTTTTAGAAATTACTATATACAGGACAGCTAGGTGACACAGTGGATAGAGCACCAGCCTTGAAGTCAGGAGGACCTGAGTTCAAATTTGCCCTAAGATACTTAACACTTCCTAGCTGTGTGACCCTGGGTAAGTCACATAACCCCTATTGCCTCAAAAAAAAAAATTACTATAAACCTTCCCAAGTGACATGTCTTCCCCAAAAGAACACCAAGACTAATTTTTCTGACTCTTGATTCCACCATGTAAATTTCTTCTTCTTTGTTAATATTATTACCTCCAAGAATCAGCATGCTATAGACTTCTAAAGAAAGGTTAAAAAAAATATATGCCTTCTCCTATTCCACTTTTCTCCTACATAATGGGCAAATTCAAGTTACAAAAGATTCTAAAAGACTCTAAATTTGGGGGTAATCCCAGGCGTGTAATATTTGTTTCTCAAAATAAGTCCCCTGGCCCTTTTTAACATTCCTAGAAAAAAATCAATGATATCCTTGTTGTCACCATAATATTTAAACAGAATGTCTTGCACAGAACAGACACTTAACAAATAGTTCTTGAATTGAAAGCACACATATCATTTCTTCAATTACTTTTTTCACTTCCAGTTGCTGACCCACATCATACATTTTCTATATTAAAAGTTCCTGGAGGACATAATGTAGAGTATATCTAGGTCATTTATGTCTATCTCAGTGTGACCTACCAATTGCTGTTGAATTAGTATTAGACTTTGGTATCAATATTGCATCAGAAACACTGTGCAAGGCAGTTCTTAGAACTCTTCAGCACATATGAGAGAGGGAAAAAAGTCTCTGTGGTAGGAAAGTGCTACATATAAAAGTATTTCATCATTTTGATTCCTCTGCCTGAAAGCCTTGCCTGAGAATTTAGTTTCACTGCGAAATAATTCAAGTGAACCACCTTTGGGATGCCCACACTTTTCAACAAATCAGAAAGACAGGGAGAGAGTGGGGAAATGAGAATGTTGGGTAACCTGGGCTCACTATTGCTATGAATCTAAGAGAACTTTCGAATAAATACTTTTGATAATTTAATTATGTAATGCTGAGTAACATTTTGTATTATGCTTTATATCTCGGCCTTTTACATGAGCCAAGTTGTGGTCTTATAAGATGGAACACTTGGATTTATGTGCTCACCAGCATTATTAGGTCGATAAGAGATAGATCACCCAAATTATTAGTTTGAAAAGATCACATTTATGCTTAATTTATGCCTTTTAATTGTTTGATAAATTAGAACATAAGTATCTGGAACTTAGTCTAAGGAATAATAGCTTTGATTTTGAGCACCTCTGTTTAGAAGGGATTGATAGTTCTTGCATTCCTTAATCAAATCAATCAATCAACAAGTGTTTATTAGCTTGATAAATGCTTTAACTGATTGATATATCTGTATGATAAATATGATATTTAGTATGATAAATAGAAAGAATGCAAAAAAAGGCCAAAATAAGTCATATCTTCAAGAAGAGTGCATTCTATTGTGGTAAATAGCATGTAAAAAACTAGGGACATACAAAATTCATATAAAATAGTTGGAAGGTAAATATGAGAAGTAATAATTACAAATTCTTCAATATAGCTTATATTATATATATATGTATATATATACATATATATATACATATATATATATATATATATACATATAGCTTATATATAGCAATATAGCTTAATTTGCCTCCAATTTCATGGGGGGTGAATAGGCATATATATCTCAATATTTCAATCCTACAAAAAGTTTTGCTTTGGAGAACAATTCCCAGTGATTTCTTGGATAAGACAATTAGAAGAATCAGAACATTATTTATAATTTATTTATAAAAAGGGAGGAGGCAAAGAAATGGAATATTCAAATATTAAAATCAATTTACTTTACAAGATCCCTTTCAATTCTAAATCTATACTTCTATGATTGTCTCAATTTATTGAGTATATTGGGGGATATGTCCTTTTCTGGGTACCAAAGTTGGTAGATGTAATTGAATTGCTCCAAAGATGGATACAATCAGTGACAAAACCTTGATTCGATCATCCCTGGTTTAGCTCTGTTATTGTCAATGATTGATTAGCTCTAATATAGTACTAATTAGCTAAGATCATGAGTTGTAGTTGAAAATAGTTTCTCCTTTGTCTCAAAATTGCCAAACCATACTCCTAATTGAAGAGAACTATTTTGCCAGGATTTTGAATACAGTTAGAACTTGATAAATGTTTCTTTCATTCATTCAAGTATATATCAAAGTGAGGTGAATAAAAGAACATAGTTGAAGTGATCCTGAATCCCTCCTCCCACAAACATATCTAACAACAAAATAACAACTCTACTATATTGGATATGCTAAACCTAGAGACAGAAAGTCCTTGAATTTCAAACCTAACTCATTTTCCTTCTAGTTATGTAATGCTGAGTAAATTATTCGAGCTTTTTCAGACTTAGTCACCTCTTCTGTCAAATGGAAATAGTAATAACTTCAGCATTTAACTTATAGGATTTTTGTTTTGAAAATATAATGTAAAACTTGTTCAAAATTTTCACATGCTGTGTGCTAGTTTTATGACTACTACTACTACTACTACTACTACTATAATAATAATAATAATAATAATTACAACAACTATAATGTAAAACTTGTTCCAAATTTTAACATTCTGTCTGCTAGTTTTATGATTACTACGACTACTACTACTACTACTACTACTACTATTACTACTACTACTACTATCTTTATGATTACTACTACTACTAATAATAATAATAATTACAACAACTATAATGTAAAACTTGTTCCAAATTTTCACATGCTTTCTGCTAGTTTTATGATTACTAGGACTACTACTACTATTACTACTACTATCTTTATGATTACTACTACTAATAATAATAATAATTACAACAACTATAATGTAAAACTTGTTCCAAATTTTCACATGCTGTCTGCTAGTTTTATGATTACTAGGACTACTACTACTACTACTACTACTACTACTACTACTATCTTTATGATTACTACCACTACTACTAATAATAATTATAACAACTATAATGTAAAACTTGTTCCAAATTTTCACATACTGTATTTTATCAATACTTGTATTACCACTACTACTACTTCTTCTACTACTATTACTACTGCTGCTTCTATTAATCCTAGTCATCTGGTACTACTACTACTACTACTACTACTACTACTATTACTATTACTACTACTACTAATAATAATAATTACAACAACTATGCCTAGTATTATAATGACTATTAATAATAGCATTATTTCCATGAAAGAACAAATTATTTTTAGAATCATAGAAAAACATGTCAGAACTGGAAAAGACTTTAGAATATAAAATGTAAGAACTTAGAGGGTCTTTCTAGAACCCAGAATATTTGAAGTAGAAGAAACCTTACAGTATAGTATTCTAGAGCTAGAATGGACTAAGAACCTAGGCTCTTAGAAGTGGGAGAACACTTAGAAAATGAACATTAGAACTGAGAAGTATTTATAAGAATATAGTATATTTGAGCTAGAAGAAATTTTAAAATATATAATGGTAGAGGTATGCGGAATCTTAGAGCATAGAAGGTTAAAACTGAGAAGGACCCAAGAACCTAGAAGTGGAAAGGTATAGAAGATAGAAATCCAGAACTAAATATTAGATGCCATCTAATCCAAATCTCTCATTTTATAAATGAAGAATGAAAAAGGTTTAGACTCATTGTAGTTATATTTAGAAAGAAGGAATCTTATGGTCAGGAACAGTGACTAGTCTAAATTCACACAATGAAACAATTAATACACAATTGTTTCTTCAAGTAGTCTGAGCATATGGAAGATCATCCCTTCCTTGATAACTCTGATTTTCATCTTTCTTTGTGAGGGCAGCCGTCAACTCCTTAATGCTTATCCCATAAGAATAGCTATTTTCTTAAGGGAGGATCTGTTTCTTCCTCAGCGTTGTATTTGTAAATATTAGATGATTTGCTAAGTAGAATGCTTCATTTTTGTCCTGTCTCTTTTTTGTTGAAACTCTTCTGAATTAAATATGTTAGCAGTGTTTAGGATATGTCCCTGTTTTTTGTTTTTTTGTTTTTTTTTTTCCTACTCTATTGTTACACTGTGCTTTGGAACAGTGGCTTGCTATCTGTGAATTAAGACAAAGGAATCAGAGAAAGTTGTTTGCATGTATGCATTTGGATGGATTCTGGAACTGCTATAGTTAAGCACTATTTTACTCTAATATTGACTTGTACCCTCTTTATCAGAGAGAACAGAATATATTCTGCTTCATCACACAACTGACAATAGTTGTCCTTTTGGAGAGTTCCTACTATTGACTGGGATTTCACAGCAAGTGGCAAATAATGGCTACCCCCAGCCTTCAATGTGACAGTTCCTCATTTAATATATCCTTCATTGCTCCATACCTGGTGGGAGATTCATCAGTAGTTCTGACTAAAGACTTGGCATTTTCTTAGGAATCTCCCCGCAGTTCAGGTCAAGATCTATTCCCTGAATTATAAGACAGGTGATTAACATGTGGCAGGAGTATTCGGTGTTCTCTCGAACCATTTTCTCTAACATTAGAATAAGAGAAGCAGAACTGAAATTATTTTTAGAAGTCATGTAATGCAAATGGCAAATTGGGCGAGATTCTCAGCCCCATTTGTGTCCTGCTCACTGAATGTGCCAGCAGCATTCATTCCTTCTCACTAAAGAGTCCCAAGCCTGAAATGATTTCTAACTCTAAGTTAACTCCCACTGAGCCACAGCAAAACAAAATTTAGAATTTTCTTAAAAATCAATTTAACCTTTTGGATACTGGTATGGATAAAAGCCCAACTAAGCTCTTAAGGACTGACTTGTGCATGTAACAATGTATAAGAAAGAGGGTTGTTTGGTTATATAGTAAAGCACTCTTTCTTTGGCTCTGTGTGTGTGTGTGTGTGTGTGTGTGTATGTGTGTGTGTGTGTGTGTAACGGTTTAATGCCATAGTGGGTGGAGGGAAGATTTTTTTCTATTCAGTATGGAAGGAATTCTAGTCCTGCTTCTGACAAATATTAACTATGTCACCCTTGGGAACTCACTTCATATAGGAATTCTCCCAGATCATTCTTTGAAAACTATAAATTACAGGTGAATGGGTATTTTTTATAGTAGAATGAGTTTGCAGCCTGAAAGTTCCACATACAATTGAAATTATAGAATCTTAGTCTTGGAAGACAATTTGAGAGCCATCAAGTATAACTCTGACCAAAAGCAAGACTACTCTACAATGTCTCTAATATGAATATTTTGCAGGCACACAATCAATCCCCAGCTTTTTAAATTGTGGCTCATGAGCACAAATGAGGTCTTGTAACTGGATGTGGTGGTCATAAAAGTATGATTTATTATCAGTAAACCTTTGATTTGTATACCTATATGCCTGGGTCACATAAAAATTTTCTAGGGCAAAATGGGATCTTAAGTGGAAAAACTTTAAGAAGCCCTGGAATGAATTCAGAGCAAATGACAAAGCCAACATTATAGTATTCTGTAGTAGCAATGGGGGCCTTCGACTCTCCAGAAATATGTTTCATTTTTCTTTTGACCAAAAAACAGACCAGCTGAAAAAATTACAACTTCTTCTTCCCCAAGGAATCACTGGCTAGGAGGCCCCTCCTCATAATGTGGATCTGTGTGGATATAATTATTGGTGTGTCACCACTATTCTGGGTTTTCTTCTCTCAATTATGTTGCACCTTTATTTAGGTTAACCAATAACTCTCTTTCACTTTTTGATCTCCTTTCATCTTTAATACTCACGTTTCTTCATTCCTACTCATTAGCTTCTAGGAAGTCATGTAATCATGATGACTGACAATACTATAAACTTAAAATATTCATCCCTAAATGGGTCCTTAGCACTAGTTTACACACACACACACACACACACACACACACACACACACACACACACACACAGAGATATACACACACACACGTTTTCACTCATCTCTGACTACTTCTAACCCTCTTCACTCTGGCCTTTTATTATCTCTGCTCTCAAGAACTCAACTCTATTGTCCATATCTCACTTAACAAATGACCTTGCCAATAAATTTATCAAAGAGATTGAAACCATCTATCTAGAGCTCCCTTATATTCTCTTCTCCACCCCTTGAAATCTTTTTCTCTCTATCTGTCCTTACTTTCTATGCTGCTATTTCAGAGGATGGATGAGTGGCCCATCTTCTTGATAAGATGAGCCCCCTCATCTTGTACTTTTGATTCCATCTTCTATTTTCAAGAACTCATCACACAAAGCATTTTCTTTTACTCATATTCATCCTGTCTCCAAGGAGAATTTCAAGATTCCTTTACAGCTTTCCAGCTCCTAATTAATGCATTGGGATCTCTTTTGGCTTTTAGACACCAGCCAACCAATAAGTTTCTTCTCAAGGCAATTTTCTATAGCTATACTTTACAACTAAACTAGTAGAAAAAGTTGCTTACATTGATTATGTATCTTTCTTTGCCATTTGGTTAAGTCTTATTTATTTTTACTTCTTTAAAAAAAAAGGAATAGTATTCAGACTGGAAATTATAGAACAAAAGCAGTCAAGAGAGATTTAGAACCAAAAATAAATGAAATGATCTCTTACTCAGAGCACCTACCATGTTTTTCAAAGTCAAATTGCTATGCCCAGCTAAACCACATCCTGAATTCCTGAAATAATTTGCAGATGTGATGATGGAACTACTGCTCATTGAAAAAAAAAATCATAGGGGATGACTTGGGAGCCATAAGAAAAGAGATCAGATAATGCTCTGATTTTCAAAAATAGAAGGAAGATGGGTTCCTTTATATTGTCTCTCCTGGTAAAATTTTATCCCTTGAACAAATGAATGTTTCATTGTCTTAGTCTACCTAACACCCAGAACAGTCCTTGACACATAGAATATGGTTAATAGATACTTGTTTTATGATTAATTCTTTATTTTTTATGTTTATAAGTTCCATTTGAATTCCTGATTAAAAAAAATCTAAAACATCTAAAGAAAAAGATTTCTTAACATAGAAAGAAAATTATGAAACACAGTGGGTAAGAGTGTTAGGGTCAGGAAGACCTGAGTTCAAATTTCGTTAGAAACATTGACTCAGTGACTTGCTTTTCTCAGTCTCGATTTCATCTATAAAATTAGGGTAATAATCAAATCTATCTATGATTAAATTAAATAATACATGTATATTTTCAAGCCTAAACCTGCTGCAAAAAAAGCTGAATCACTGTGAGTTAATGAAGTTTTGTTATTGACAAGGCACATTAGAAAAAATAATATTTTATATATTTATATATTTATTCTTTTTTGTGTGTTTAGGGATGAAGTGCCAGACTGGTCAGATTGAGGGAATGCCATTGGTATAATAGATGTAGATATAAAAAAATATGAATGAAATCTCTCCTCATATCTTGGTGGACATGATAGGAAGATGTGACAGTTAGACAGTTGTGAAAATGACTAAATAATCAGACTGAGAGTGTTGAGTAATAGACTATTGTCACCCAGTACAGAGCTCGTGAGGACTCCACTAACAGATTCTTTCTTCAGACATGTTCTATTCAACATTCTTATCAAAGATTTGGATGAAGTCAAACAAGGCGAGTTTATCAAACGTGTGGCTGACGTAAAGCAGGAACAGATATCTCGCATGTTGAATAAGAGAACTGGAATCCAAAAAAAAAAAAATTTTAACAGGCTGATGCATTTGTTCTGAGCAATTTCAACAGGTGAAAACAATATCCTGAATCAAATAAAAGGAAATGTAACAGGAAAAATAGAAAATGCTTCAATTTGAACTTAAAAAAAAATTTAAAAATCAACTGGTAAGTCAAGAATGGAGCCTCTCTCTAGCCAGTATATGTTAAAGGTCAATGAGCATTTCAGTTTCATAGTCAAATTTATATCCTGGGAAGCTTATTTTAGTAATAGGTCCAAGTCAATATATGGATTTAGATTTAGACAACAAGTTGTGTAGTGTAGTAGATAAAGACCTGGTCTTTGAGTAAGAAAGAACTCAGTTGAAGGACAAATTATTACACATGTTGAATGCGTGTCACTAACTCAACTGACAACTGTCTCAGAATGGAAGTGGGGAATAGTTGCTGTTGATAATGGTTGGTTCCTTTCTCAAACTAAAGTATTTCACCAAGTATTTCAACTCTACTGAAGAAAGCACAACATTGCTGGACTGGCCACATTGTTCAAATGTTCAAATGCTTGCTATATATATATATATATTCTCCATAATATATACATATATATATATATATATATTCTCCATATATATATATATTCTCCATATATATATATATATATATATATATATATATATATATATATATATATATATATATATATATATATATATATTATGGAGAATACACACAGGGCAAGCGTTCACAAGCTGGTCAGAAAAAGCTATATAAGGACACTCTCAAGAACTTTAAAATAGACTGTATGGCATGGAAAATATTGGCACAGGACTGCCCAGCATGGCATGCCCTCATCAGAGAAGGTGCTGTGCTCTATGTACAAAGGAGAACTGAATTAGCTCAAAGAAATGCAAAATGTGCAAAATTCGAAAAGCCATCCCAAATGTTCATATGGACTACTTGTGTCTGACAGAGCCTTCCAAGATCGTACTGGTCTGATCAGCCACGGTCGGAACACACTCTAACTAGACTCGACTCTGGTTCCTCACTACAATTTCTTCACACCAATAGAATCACTGGCCTGGGGTCCCTCCTCAAAATGTAGAGCTGTGTAGATATTACAATAGTATTTTCATGCCATTTTGAAGTTGCAGAACACTTTATATCAAATAGAATAACATATTCAAAATACTTTTTAAGCCTTAAAACTCTTCTTCTCATCTTATTCTAATTTACATAATTATTACCTTCATCATCATCATTATTAGTCACATTTGAATCTAAATTCAGCTAATACTCCTTGTAGTATATCCATTTTACAGAGCAGACAACTGAGGCTCAAAAAAGACACCCATGGATCATACAGGTAGTAAATATCAGAGTCAGGAACTGAACCCTGATTTTCTTGAACCCAGGCCAGCACTGTGCCTGATCTATGCAGAATAATCACCAGCACTAAAGACTGAAGTACAGATGTCATTCACATATAGAGATGAAGGCACTTCCTATAAAATGCATAAAACATTGCAAAATAGTGCTATGAGAAGAATGCTGAATTTTGATCCGAGTTATGGATTCACATTAGGGTCTTCTACTAACTACCTTTGGGATCTTGGGTATGCTTTAATCAACTTCTTTGGTTCTCAGTTTCTTGAAGGGAGGGGGGCAAATGGTCACTGATTTCCCTTCCAATCCTAAATCTATGATGATGGGAAATAAATTATTTAAAGAATAATTAAATACAAATATACTCCTGCAAATCCACCTTTGAAGTATTAGACTTATTCACTAATCTGAAGGACAAATACATCCATATTAGGGTCCTGCCCAGTAAATTTAGGCATCTCAAATTGGTGCATAACCAGTACTTATAAAGTAGAACTCATATATTCTTAGTAAGCTCTCCCTGTTTCCTTGGGAGAATTCCACTATTTTAGATTGTATTTTCTTTTTAGAAGAGTAGTATTAAAAAAAACAAACAAACAAAAAAAAAAACACTTACAGATTGTAAAAGAATGCAAACTTTTAAAATTTGTATCATTGTTATGTATGTCCCTGTCTCAAAGGCTCTTTCAGTAGAATATTGTACCTATTTGATAATTCTTTTAAGTGGTTTCCCATTCTAATGTTCTCCAAATTTTCTGGCTATCAATCTCTAATACTTGGTTCCTGGTGGTCCTATTATTAAAGGGCTGAAACTCTGAGTTGATGCACTGAGGTAGGACAAGGGAGCACTTAAGGCTAATTACAGAATGGACAATACTCTATTAGCATATGCTTGGAAAATGGCCCTTCTCACTATTCCCAGTTGGCTCTATCTTTTGGTGTATACAGAGAATTGTGGGAGGGATTAGGGGGTGGAGCAAGATAACCCATACTCACTTTGGTTGTGGACAAGGAAGAAAGAGGAGGTTGTGGAGCTCGTGGTGTTTTCATCCATCTCCTTTACTTCTCCCCCTAAAGGCCAAGAACTTTTGCTGCTCCTCACTCTGGCTGATCCTTAAGTCAACACGGAGCTAACGGACTTCACACCTGTTTATGGTTCTCAGTAGTTTTAGGGCAACTTGTTGCACTAGCTTAACTACATATGTATTAGAAAAATAGGAACCCACTTTATACCTGATTAAGCTGCTCAGAGAATAACAAGTCATCATATTACTATACTATGCAAATATAGACTGATATATATGTATATAGAAATATAGATTAATATACATATATATGTATATGGAGAGAGAGAGACAGAGACAGAGAGACAGACAGAGACAGAGACAAAGAAACAGAGAGACAGAGAGAGAGAGAGAAACAAAGAGACAGAGAGAGACAGAGAGAGCGAGAGAGAGACAGAGAGAGAGAGAAACAAAGAGAGACAGAGAGAGACAGAGACAGAGAGACAGAGAGACAAAGAAACAGAGAGAGAGACAGAGAGAGAGAGAAACAAAGAGAGACAGAGAGAGAGACAAAGAAACAGAGAGAGAGACAAAGAAACAGAGAGAGAGACAGAGAGAGAGACAGAGAGGGGGGGGGGAGGGAGAAAGGCTGGGCTTAATATGGTATATATAAATACATATATGATCTGGTCCATTCAGTCTCCAAGGGGACTGTGACTTCTCTCTTAGAGGAAAGTGAGAAGGTCACAGCTGAATATTCAATGGTATATTCTATATCCAAGAGGAGTATTGGACTAAAATTATATGTTACATTTCAAATAACGTGTTCTAGGGATATGGTTGTCTTTTCTAGGGATTGAGAATAAAAGTCACTTTATTTTCTAAAGGGGAAAGTAACAAATAGCTTATTATTGCCCAATTTAGATTATATACACAAAAAGCTAGTAATACAGAGAACAATTGTTAATAGTAATTGTAATGTTTGCCAAAACAAATAATAAAACATTTTTTAAAATGAGAAAAGTATATAGGTTAGAGTAAATGGGAGTATACATAAGAGCACATTAGTGTTTTAATAATAATAAATAATAAATATTAATTAATAAATATAATATAAAATAAATAATGATAAGGACTATTATAAAATCTCAGAATATAATATAAAATAAATAATGATAAGGACTATTATAAAATCTCAGAATATAATATAAAATAAATAATGATAAGGACTATTATAAAATCTCAGTTTGATGAGGGAGAGAATGAGCTCACTAAAAATGAATATTCTTAGTAATATCTCAGGTTAGGTGATGGAAATCCAGGGGCATTTCCCACATATATGGGACTCTGGAGGGGCTCCTATTAACCATTCCAAAGTGTGTGCCTTCTCTCTGCCCCTCTCCCATGCATTGCACTTCTCTTTATCCTCCAATCTCTTTCTGTGCCAGATTCCTAGGCAATTAGGTGGCATAGTAGATACACTCCTGGGCTTAGAGTAAAGAAGATTCATTTCCTCCCTCAGAACCCTTATTAGCTGGATGAGCATGACTAGGTCAGTCACTTACTTAATCTTACTTTGCTTCTTCATCTCCAAAATTAGGACAACAATAGCACATAGCTCAAGGGATTGTTGTGAGAATAAAATGAGATAATATTTGTAAAAGCACTTGGCCAAGATTAAAACACTATGTGCATTTTGTTGTTAGCCCTACTAGGGTAAGCACAAATAAAATCAGCCATTTTCCTAATGGAGAGTCAGAAAAAAATGAAAAGAAAGACAGCTCCATTTGTACAACAATCATAGAAACTACTTCATTTGCAGTGAAGATGATTTTTTTTAAAGGAAGGTTTCCTTGATAAATTATTTTCTATTTAATTCTCTGAGTATCATAATGAGATATTATTGATGTATGGAAAATGAAGTCAGCACCTGCCTAGTACCCCCTCATTAGGGTACTGAACCTTATCCTCCTGTGGTACCTATTACTTGCCTATAAAATCAAATCTGGATCAGGCTTCTGGGCCAGGATTTCCAAAATGACCCTCATCTTTCAGAGTCATGAGACTGAAAGGAGGAAGGGTAAGAAAGACAGATAATGCCTTTTTTTTTTTTTTTTTTTTTTTTGTGGCAGAGCACATCAGGAAAGTTCCAAATGCAAAGGAAGCTTTCATCTGTGTGTCTCATTTACTTTCTTCTGTATTGTATGAATCCCTATAGAAAGTTTCCTGAACTGTGGATTGTTTATTGGAGTTCATAAGATACAACATACCTCAAGGACCTGTAAAGTAAAGATGTCACAGGCCAGCTAAAGCTGTCCTTGATTAACAAAAAATAAAAAAAAAAATGAGAAAGGAGGTAAGGAAGAAAAAAAAGGAAAAAAAATAAAGAGGTGAGTATTAAAAATAAATTAACTTAGTACAATAAAAATTAAGGGAAAGAAAGAATAAAAGAAGGAAAGGAAGAAAGGAGGGGAGAGAAGAAGTACAGAAGCAAGGAAAGATAGGGTAAAGGAAGGAAAGAAGGAAAAGAACAAAGAAAGAAAACAAAAAGAAAAGGAAAGAAAGAGGGAAGTTAAAAAGAGAAGGGAGAAAAGAAGATAGGGAAGGAAGGAGGAGAAAAAAAGAGGTAAAGAAATAAAGAAGATAAGAAAGAAGGAAGGAATAAAGGAAGAAAACAGGAAAAAGCAAGCAAGAATGAATAAAAGGAAGAACGGAGGACAAGAAAGAAAGCGGGAAAAGAGGAAGGAAAAAAGAAGGAAAAAAGCAAGAAAGCAGAAATGGATGAAGGAAGGGGAAAGAATGAAAGGAAAAAAGTAAAGAAGAAAGAAGGGAAGGAAGGAAGCAGGAAAGGAGGACAGAAAGAAAAAAAGCAAGGAAAGAAAGAAGAAAGCAGAGAATAAAGGAAGGGGGAAAGGCAGGAAAGAAGGAAGAGAAAGAGGGAGGAAGATAAGAAGGGAGAGACAACAGGGAAAAAGGAAGGAGCTTGTACAAAGGTACTAGCATTGACATGAAGAATGCATCAAGAATAAACGATATTGAAAATAAGCTTTCACTAATGAATAAAAAAATCAGAACAGAGGATTCCATAAAGGAATTATAGGAATATATATTTAGAAGTTATCAGGAAATCCAGAGATCATCTGCTTCAAATGCTTCATTTTATAAATGGAGAAACAGCTATCAGAACAATTGACTTGTACTGGTCTTAATATTTAGAAAGTCAAATTTAGTTGTCTCTGCTGATACTATTAAGTGGGACACCTAAGTAGCTCTGTGGATTGAGTACAAGGTTCAGATGCAGGAAGTCCTGAGCTCAAATCTGACCTTAGACACTTACTAGCTGTGTGAACCTGAGCAAGGCATTTAACCAACTTAGACCCACTTTGCTCATCTGTAAAAATGACCTGGAGAAGGAAATGGTGAATTAGTCCACTGACTTTTCCAAGAAAACTCCAAAATAGAATCATAAACAGTTGGACGTGACTAAACAGCAGCAACAATAATCAAATACTTTCAAGGATGATGCAGTAAGAATGATGGAATCAAATTCAATGGTCCTGGGTTAAGATCCTATCTTTGTCTCCTATGACCTAGGTGACCTTGATCTAATCACCTTACCTCTGGCCTCAGTTTGATCATCTGTGAAATGAGGAAATTGGACCAGATCACCTCTGATGTCCTTTTCACTTGTAAATCTATCATCCTTTTATGAAATGCCTTGTTTTTAATTCTTTTCACACATAAGATGAAACGGTTTGTCTAGAAGATATCCAATACTCCTATCACTTCTAAATCTATGATCCCATGGCGTTACTGCCCTTACTGTTTTTAGCTTTAAAATGTATATAAAAAATGTAATCCCCACTTCACAGAGTTGTTGCAAAGGAAGTGATTGTAAAACTGCAAACTTCCACAAAGCTGTGAATTATCCTGATCACCACCATTTAGAAATAATGGTTTCTCTTTTGGGTTGTGCCTTCAGATTACACAACCACAAAACACAGAAACATGGGAACAAAGATTTAGAAGTAGAAACACTCTTGTCCATCCCATTTATTTAACAGATGAAAGAACTGAAAGTCTAAAATGTAAATCATTTCCCCAAGGTCACACAAATAGGAAACAGAATTTCACTAGAAGCATCAGAATTTAACTCCCATCCCTCTGATTGCAAAAGCTCTTTCAACCACACTGTGCATTCATTTGAAATAAGTGCTTTGACATCTTCGGCCCTTTCCACCAATTACAGTAGCATCTTCAAATTCTTGAGATACCTTATTGCTCTGGCTATATTGCAAACGCTATCAGTTCTTTTGCAAAAGAAGAAATATATGTTCCTTTACAAAGCTATATTGGGTTAGGGGAAGTGTCACTAAACCAGATAAGAACAACAACAACAACAACAAAAAGTAGGAAAAAAGGTTCTGTCCTGACATGTTAATTAAATCTTCCAGGGCAGGCTTGTGAACTGCAGGAAACAGATAAAAGAAAGTCCTACCTCAAAATGGATGGCAGTTTTGTTTTTTTAGAAAAATAAAATATTAATAACAGAACCTAGAGTAAATTCAAAGGTGTCATGGACTCCATAAAAATTTAAATCATATCCATCTCATGCTCTATAGGCACTCAGAAGGCCATTTACCACAGGAAAAGTGTGGCTGTTTGAGTGCTGAGTATATTTGTGTATCCACTGAGAGCCAAGAGTTGATGGATTTGTAAAACTCTAGCCTTGCATTGAAAACAAAGTTATTTGTTTAAAGTTTTAAACCTGATTTTTTCCCCCAATGTCTTGATATGCTTTTCCAGAAGTACCTATTTCATATCATGTGCATTTGTTTAATATTTTTGGTTAGCAGTATATATTGTGTCTCAATGTTTGATCTGTGTGGTTTAGACAAGCCCTGTGATTTCATTCATATAAATAAGTCAGGGTAAGAAAATTCCCTTTGACAATTCAGATTCACTCTCCTTTGAAAAGTTAGTCGAGATTATTGCTTGAGTTACTAAAAGTTTAAGTATATCTTACAAGTGGTATATATCCGAGGGAGGATTTGGCCCAACTCTTCCTAACTTTACATCCAGCTTTCTATACATATCATTCTGAATCTACATGTAAGAACAACAGCAATGAAAACTCACATTTCTATAGTACTTTAAGAAGTAATAAGTGGTATCTCTGGAACATCCCTTTGGAAGTAGACATTTGATAAGCATGTATAATGATATCATTATATCATGTTGAAGATGACAAAATAGAGGCTGAGAGAAAATAAGCAAGCTTAAATTGTGCACGGTTA
Source organism: Sminthopsis crassicaudata (assembly GCF_048593235.1). Lineage (NCBI taxonomy): Eukaryota > Metazoa > Chordata > Mammalia > Dasyuromorphia > Dasyuridae > Sminthopsis > Sminthopsis crassicaudata. The sequence goes on along the minus strand of NC_133622.1, from coordinate 229,667,617 downwards.
CATAGTAAGTGAATGTCATTAGAAAGGAACTTTAAGGTAGAGTGGGTGTAAAAGATTTCATTGGGGAAACATCTGATTTTTTAAAAAAGATCACTGGGCTTTGGAAGTCAGGAAAACAAGACTTCAAATCCTCCCTCACATATTTATAACCATATAAGGGACCATGGAATTTCTTCAGTTTCCTTATGTGTAGGAAGAAAGATAATAATAACATCTACTAATCATGGAGGTTGTAAGGATCCAATGAGATACTATTTATAAAGTTTTATGAGCATTAAAACACTATACATATACATGGATGCATACATGCACATTTATTTATATGTGCGATCTAAATAATTAAGAACAAATTAAATTGATTGTTATATTAATTAACATGATGAAAATTGTCAAATGTAATGAAAACAAAAAATCTAAAATGATGTTCATGATTTTTAAAAATCAGACTTGTAGAATTACAAGATTAAGAGCTTCCCAGCAAAGAATATGCTCTTCCAATTTATATTGGAATTATCTGCACTGTATAAATCATAGAATATTGTCTGGGTCACTGAGAGATTAAGAAATATTCCCAGAATCATGTAACTTTTATATGTAAGAAGTAGGAGTGCATTTCCTCTGACTAGAAAACATATGGAATAATGCAAAATGGAAAAGAGAATAAACAACAACAACAAAACAAAAAAAGTACCAACAGAATGGGATGCATATTATCCTCAAATGAGAATTGGTGATTGAGAATGAGATCATGGATCTAAATCTGGCAGTCATTAAAGGCTATCTCATTTTTAAAGATGGGTAAACTAAAGTTCAGAAAAAGTAAATGTCTTGCCCAGGGCCAAAGAAGGTAATACATGATAAGAATTGGACCTAAGCCTTCTAAACTTAAAGTTTATCTAGCACTTTATTCCTGATGCAAATGAAGTTTTATTGAAGTTTATATGCAGAAAGTAATTTAAATACAAATAGTTACTAAGATTCTTAGTTGATTTTAAAATTGTTTCTAACAAAACATTGAATTACAAATAAAACATTTTTTTTTTAAGTAGTAGTTATGATATCATGCTAAACTTTGGAGTCAGAAGACTAAGATTCAAATTCAAATGAGATTTGAAACCTAATTCCATCATTTATTGTGTATGTGATTGTGGAAAAGTCACTTACCTTCCAAGACCACAGTTTCCCCATGCATAGAATAAGAATAATAATTGCTCTATTGCCTTTCTCTTTGATATTCTCCTCAATCCTGTGAGGAATATATTTTGCAAACCTTGAAGCTCTCCAGAAACATAAGACATTATTCTAAATGGAAGATCACAGATCATCTTTGCTTGCCTTTGCTCTCAGCAGAGTCTAAAAGGAACTTTGAGGTGAGAAAAATGACTCTATAAAAGTCTTCATGGGCTCAAAATGTAATTACATTTAGTTCCCTTGACTTCTTTCACTTGTAAGAAATTCTGAACTTTCTCCTGGCTTTAGTCTCACTGGTTTTAGATCATGCTGCCCGGTGGGATCTTTGGGACCTAAATTCAAACTTATCTGAGATTGAAAAAGGAAATGGGAAGCCAAAATAACTTAATAGAAACCAGATAAAGACAAGTTATACACCCTCGTGAAACAATAAGATGCCGATAAAAGCTCATTCAGTAACAAGCAGGAGTTATGTTGCCCCCCGTGGAAAGTGAATTGTTAGGAAGACAGAAGAGCAAGAGGCATAAGTACTGACCTCTCTCATTGGCCATTGCATGTCCATCCATCTATGTGAACTATAGAGACTGAGTTGAGATCACCATGATTAGCTCGGAGGAAAGGTAGGTGGGAAGTCAGAAATGAAAGCAGGAAAAAGAGCTATCAATGCTGGCAGCTAACTGAGAGAAAGGCTCCTGAGGGACAACAAAAGTCATCATAATATTAACATAATTACTACTGGTAGCAGTATCATTCTTAGTAGTGGTAATAGTAGTAGTAGTAGTAATAGAAGAAGTAGTAGTAATAGTGGTAGTACTTAGTAGCAGTTATTCAAGGTTTACAAAACACATTATCCCATTTTAAAATTGTGGAACTCCCATTTCTAAGGTTCTTTCATTCCAGATTCTACACTCTTCATGCTATATTGCCTGTGACTTCATTTGGAAGACATTGTCCTCCATTTATGACTATTTCCACTTCTGATAACCAACAGTTTGTAATATTTTTTGTTGTTTCCATACATTTTTTTTTCTTTCTCTATTAAGAATATACTACTAGGGGCAGCTAGATGGCCCAGTAAGTAGAGTGTCAGCCCTGAAGTCAGGAGGACCTGCGTTCAAATCAGAGCTCAGATACTTAACACTTCCTAGCTGTGTGACTCTGGGCAAGTCATTTAACCCCAATTGCCTCAGGAAATATATATATATATATATATATATATATATATATATATATAATATATAAATATATATATAATATATATAAATATATAGATATATAATATATGTATATATATATATATATATATATTATACATACACATTTCATATTCATCATTTCATCAGTGTGCCCACCTACCTAACCCTAAACATAGCACAACAAAAAGAAGTAATAAATTCAACACAATACAAACTATATAGGAGATAATATGAGATACTTCAAAAAAATCTTACTTAAATCACATTCAATTTTTAATTGTATCTGGATCCAATAACTGGAATTACTAGACTTCCTACTATAAATAATTTACCCTCAATGAGTGATTTTCTTCATCAGCACTTCCCAGAAAAGGAAAGGATTACTACATACTAGTGATGTGTGGTTTTTGAGACCTCAGCATACCCTAATATGTTGATGTCCATCTAGAGTAACAGAAAGAATGCTGGATATGAAGTCGGAAGATGTAGGAAGATATTCTGGCACTTTAGCATGACAGAATAGAAATAACATGGATTATGAAGGTAGCACAAATTTTGACACGTATTACCTCTGTGACCTTCAGCAAGCCACTTATATTCTTGATCTTAATTTCCTCTTCTGTAAAATGAAAGGGCTGTGCTAAATGGCCTCTGAGATCCCTTCCAGCTGAAGATCTATCTTAATTGCCATTAAAACCATTGATGAACCAAAGGCAACTCTACAATATTGTCAACAAGGGGTTTTACAGGGATTTTTTGGGAAAATTTCCCGATAGAGGAATGCTGCTGCTTCCTCATATTGCTCATTCTCCTTTGGGTCAGCTCTTTCTAGTGTTCAGTTTATCCACATTTATCACTTCTCTACAATGATCAAAAGCATATAAGCTCCTGGCTGATTTCTTTTTTCACCGAGTATTAAAAAGTAGCAAGAAAAAAAAATAATAATGCAGACATTCGTTATTTTGAAGGTATTTTCATATACACTATTGAGGGCAGGGGTTCTTCTCATGTTGTGTTTTGTCTTTTTTTAAATTTTATTTTATTTTTGAGGCTGGGGTTAAGTGACTTGCCCAGAGTCACACAGCTAGGAAGTGTTAAGTATCTGAGATCAGATTTGAACTCGGGTCCTCCTATATTCAGGGCTGATGCTCTATCCACTGCACCACCTAGCTGCCCCTTATGTTGTTTTAATATTGACAGTGACTAGCAGAATGGCTGTTGCATAGTAGGTAGTTTATTAATGCATACTGACTCAATTTAATTGTCATCCCCATTTTACAGATAGGAAAAGTGCCAGTCATAGGGTTCATTGGTTCAAAGATTTAGACCTGCAAGGAAACTTGGATGCCAGGTAGTCACTTAAATCCTGTATCTTTGGACCCTTCCATTAGTTCTCCTTATTAGTCTCCCACCCTTTCAAAATATGCCATGAGAGTTACGAGAGTCTTCCAATGTCATGGTTGATAAGGTCAGAAGAACTTGCTCTCTACCATGATTATATCCTGACCTAGCAGTTTGATCCAACTGCTGACTGAGCAGAGGATAGATGTCATTTTATACTGAGCTTTTTTGGAATGACTTACATAATTTCAATTTATATATCATCATACAGTGTCCTATTTCAAATACTTTGGTGCATTTCCACAGAGTCATCTTTTTTTTTTTTTTGTTTTTTTTTTTTTGTATTTGAAACTGTCTAGCTACCTGGGATTTTTTTTTTTCCTCTTGCTTTTCTGAAGCATTTCTGATTCCAGCCATCCAGCCATCGCTCTTGGGATAACAGGGGAGGACTGGTGAATATTTCTTTTGGCCACGTTCCCGTTGGCTGCTGAAGCAGATAAACAGTGTCGATTTCAGCAACTCCGTTCCTCTAATTGTTTACAGTTGTATTCATTAGTGGCTGTTTCGCTAATCAGAGGGAATTTCCATGGAATGAAATGGGCTAATTCAGTTACTAAAACCACAGGATGGAGAAAAACAAAGCTCACCCTCCTTTCATGGTTCAAGATTATGTACCGTTACAAGCCACAGTATTGCTTACTCATAAAACCTCCTGCAGACCCTGGCGTGCAAATACAATATAACCTACGTGGAGAAAATATTGTCCAACTTTGTTTCTAGTTGCCATAGAACCAAGGAGTGAGAGAATCCAGTTGTGCAGATAATTCAGCACTATGGACAGAGACTGGAGTATCAGTTGCTTGTAGACCTATTTGAAGACCTAAGTGTATGAATATTCAAAGCTAGAATGGTTAAAGAAGGCCACTTTTTTTTTCCTTTTTCAATTATATTTAAATCCCAAAGACTAACTACTAAGTGCTCTAGATAATTTCTGGAAATTACAAAGTTGCTAGTAATCATCTGAAGCTTCTCTCTGAAAAAAAGATCACAATTTAAATAGGATATTAGCAAGCAAATATGGGAAGAGCATATATTGATAGAGTCATTTACATATGAGGCAAAATTGCTTGAATGACATAATGGCAGAAATACAGTGAACTTGTTTAAGAAGCACCTTTATCAATATGATGTGAAATATAAGACAGGAAGATGAAGGATCTGTCCAAAGCATTCCATCAATAAGTAATTATTTATGAAGTATCTGCTATGGACCAAGTGGTAGGGATAGAATTATATGGGGAAAAACTAATCCCTGTTTTCAATGTATTGATTACATTATAGAGTTAACATTCTAATAAGGGATATTACTAGTGCACATCTGTAAGAACTAGCTTCATTGACAGTGGGAGCTTCCAGAGAGGAACTTTTTCTAAGGCAAAGCACTATCCTTTCTGGGATGTAGAGTTTTAAAGAGTTGTTTAGCATATTGAGAAGCTGAGTTTTTATTAAAGTGTCATGTATGCCAGAAGTAGGTAATCCCAAAGCCAGCCCTTCCTGGATCTGAGGTCAATCTTTTTTCTATCCCTTGTATCAAACTGCATCTTTATCTATGATATAATTATGCACATTTCATGTAAATACAAAATCAATATAGGGTAATTAAATATAAGGTAGTTCAGAAGAGAGGGTACAAGGATTTAAAGAGCTCAGGAAAAGCTTCACATAAAAGATGGCATGTACAGTGTCTCCTGAAGTGAAAGAGAGATTTGTATGAGGCAGAGGTGAAGAGGAAGCAATGTGGAGCCATGGAAAAAGGAGGCAGAGAGTGATGTAAAGGAAGAGAGAACAGTTTAATGAGGGAAAGGAAAGGGGGAACCCCCTTTTTCAGAACATAGATGAGGCGCAGTGTCCCTTGTAAAATGAATTTACAGGCACAAAAACCTAGATTGATTAAAAAAAAAAAAAAAAAGGTTTATTGTAGGAATTTGGAAATAAAGCTCAGTTAGAAAGACACCAGGGCTGAAGGTGGCCGCTGGGCAGACAGGAACCCCTACATGGCTGGAAGGATACCATGTGTTGGCTGGGAAGGCTCCTGTAATGAGGGTGTTCCAGCTTACCTCTTTTATACCCAAAAGATGATGGGTGGTACCCCTAAGTTCTCGGTGGGCTTTTCAGTTAGCTCAGATCAGGTGAGGGCTGGGGGAAGCTGAGCTGATGATGGTGGGGGCTGGTCCCATATATTCAAAGGGTGCTTTTGACCAGGATTTGTGAATCAAGGTCAGCCATGGCTTGGGCAATTAGAAAGGAATCTTAAAGGGACCCCAACCCTCATCAAGTTCACTAGATTATGCAGCCAGGGATGTATAATGAGGCTGGGAAGACAGGTTGAGGTCAGATTATAAAGTTCTTTTGGAATGGAGGAGATCCATTTCAGTGACCACAATAAAAAGAAATTTTCTATACATGAAGAGGTCATCCATATAGTGACATTTATAGAAGGCAATGTGCTAATTGTATAGCATTTTAAAATATAGCAGAGCCTCCTAAATAATATCTATAAAATTCTAAATCTCAGAGGAAAAAGAAAATTGATGAAGAATACATACAGCCTAGAAAATGAAACACAGCTATCTGTCTATTTATTTTCTCCTTCCACGAAAACAAGATGTCATACCTCAGGAAATTTTAGTCCTCATCTTGCTTCAGACACTTGGTGTCTACATGAAGTTGTTGGAGACTCAGTTTCCTCATCTGTAAAATGAGAATTAAAGAATTATATCTGTACTACATACACACTATTAAACCAATTCCCTTTTCCCCTAGTATAGGCACTATTATTCTTAATTGTTGAGGTTTATTATTAATTATTGAGATGGTGTTATTATTCTTAATTATTAAGGTAGATTATTAATTATTGAGGTGACATAAATGGCAGACTTGGAAATAAAGGGAAAGCTCAAATCCTGTTTCAAACTGCACTTATCCTGTACAAGTTATATAATGATTCTTGGTCTCCTTTCCCTCATCCATTAAATGATCAGAGAAATAAAACCTATTTCATAAGGCTATTGTGAAGATCAAATGAGATAATCCCTGTGATTTTCAAGCCTTAAAGTTATAGATAGATGATAGCTAGATAGATTGTAGAAATACATAGAGAGAGATATCAGCTATTTTGCAATCTCTTTTAGATCCCTTCTCATGCAAAAGTTAGTGTTGTTTTGATGCTATCTATTTCTCCCTACCACACGTATTTAGTCACTATGGATAATTAAAGAGAGAGGATACAAATGACTCATTGTTATCTCCTCTTGTACAGGCAGTCTTCAACTTACAAACAGGCTATATGTATTTTCTTTCAGAGTTTGAAATGTGTTTTCTCATGAGATGAGTATCTAAAAGTAGTTAAGTTCACAAGCTAGCTCAGAGAGGCTTTAACTCCTAATGTAGTAGTCATAGTTGCCCTGCTCATGAAGCCTCACTAAATCATGATCCTTAATCACAAACCATTAGCGCTGAATAAGGCTATTCCCTATATACGAGGTCCAGGCCCTGCTGGGTACCTCTAGCCCAAACAGGGGGAGGGAAGTAAGGTGAGGAGAGAAATATGATAGATGGGATAGACCTCCAGAGGTTAGAGAGTTCATTTTCATAATAATATAGGGAATTAGGCTAGCAGGATTCCACAAATAAGTTGTTCTGACAGCAGCCATTTTTATGTAAGGTTTTCTCTTGGGTTCAGTGGTCATATGCCAAGGACTTCTTGTGCTTAACTTAATGAATCACTTAGAGTAATCCAAAATCTGGCCTTGGCTTTTATCATTTCCAAAAAGGAATTCACACAGATAACTTAAAGAGGTTAAAAGGGCCATTTTTATTAGAATTAAACATTATTACTAATATATTATGCTGTTAAGTGGCATCCAGTGAAAGTATTGAGATGTGAGATGGAATTAATGCTATTAATAACAATAATAATGCTTACTAAAATACCTTAAATTATAGAATGGGAGAAGGGCAAGGGACTTTAGCGATCGTTTAATGTAAACCTGTCATTTTATAGAAGAGGAAAATGAGTCACAGAAAAGGATTATAGATCCACAAAATGCTTGTGAATATAAAATGAGTCTAAGGGTTGTAAGGATAAACATTATCCAACATCTATGTGAGGGAGACAAGTTGAGAAAAATGGATTTTTTTCAGAAACATACAGTCAGCTTTTGATCTCTCTAAAGTATGAGTTGCCAAGGTCAAGGACTGTGTCCCAGTTTTATTTTTGAATCCCCCATGACCTAACACAGTGTTCTTTTTTTTTTTTTTTTGAATCTTGAAAATTAATATCATAACCATCGTCACCACTAGTAGTAAAAAAAATGCCAACAATTTTATATAGCTTTTGCAAAATACTTGATAAGTATTAGTCTCATTTTATCAAAATACTATAGATTTAGAGTTGCAAGTGATTGCAGAGTTCATTTAGTTCAACCCTTGCTATGTTTTACAAAAAATGAAACGAAAGATCAGCAAAGCTGGCTTAGTGGAGAAAGTACCAAGCCTGGAATGAGGAAGACTCAAATCTGACCACAGATAATTTATTAGCTAGGTGACTCTGGGCAAGTCACTTCGTTATGTTTACTTCAATTTCCTCCTCTGTAAAAAGAACTGAAAAAAAGAAATGGCAAACCATTCCAGTATCTCTGCCAAGAAAACTCCAAATAAGTCACAAAGACTTTTACAGGACTGAATGACTAAACAAGAAAGATTGAGTGAATTGCCCAGGATCTAACAGGTATGAAAAACACCTGTAGCATGACTGGGTTCATTGGATTGGGTTAAATTCATTCAACCCTGCACAAATATACTTCCATACACAGAGCATGCATCCAAACTTAGTTTCTAGGAAGGTGGGGAAAGTGATATTCTTTGAATCAATTATAAAACTATTTCCTACCATTCCTGAAAACAAACAAACAAACAAACAAAAACAAAACAAAAAAAAATAATCATTTTTGTTTTGCTTTGTTTTGTGATGATAAATATTTAACTTTGGTGTCCATTCAATTTCAGACCATGTTTCTTTCTATAAATTCAAATTGCTGTATCAAACATATTTAAAGAAAATCACATCTGGTAATTCTCAGAATCTAAGTGTGATCTAACTGCAAGCCTAAATGAATATTATACTGGTTTCATCTGATATTGGGATTATTTCTGAAAATCTGAGACTTCTCTTTAGTAGGTTTAATGAAGCTACAGAAAGAGAAATCCCTGAACAGATTAGCTGAATCTCATTGATCAGTACTGGGGTGACTAAGAGACAGCTGTATGTATGAGTTATTAATGATTGATTTTCCTCAAAGTGATAGGCTCATTTACTTGGGGAATAATTCTAGGCATTTCTTTTGCTGTCCTCCCTGTCTAAAATATTCTTACTTTCCATCTCTTCCTTCTGAATTCCTGTTCCATCTAAAACCATTTCCTTTACTAGAAGCCTCTTCCAACCCCTTTTAATTCCATTGCCTTCCTTCTGTTAATTATTTCTTATTTATCTTTATATAGCTTGCTTTATATATTTTTTTTTGTTCATTGTTCTTATTTTTGAATGTAAGTTCCTTGAGTGCAACATCTAACTTTTGCCTCTTTTTGTATTTTTCCCCAAATTTTGTGCCTGTTATAATACCCGGAACATACTTAGAGGCTTTTTAAGTGTTTACTGTTTGCTAATGAGATGGAAAAACATATGGAAGATATTTAAGTCTGTATCTGACATGTGGGATTTTATAATATTAATTATAAATAGATACAGAATTTAGGACATTTATCTACCAATTTATAATCAATCAATAAATCAATTTCCACAAGCATTCATTCATCAGATGTATAATATACTCTATAGTTAATAGGGTAATTGGTTCAAATCCATTCTCAGATTATTACTAGCTGTGTGACTTTAGATAAATGATTTCACATCTCTCACCCTGAGTTTCATCATCTATAAAATGGCAATTGTAATAACACCAACTTGCTGGGTGCATCACTGAGATAATATGTGAAGAACTTTAAAAATTTAAAATCCATGTATATTGGTAATGAGGATGAGGATAATAATGATGGTGATGATGGTGATGTTTGATGATGATGATGACGATGACGATGATGACAATGTACGAGAACATTGTGGTAGGATTTAGGGAAATAGCCCATTCTCTCTAAGTGCATACATTGTAGCCATGGGAGACCCCACATAAATATACTAATGTATGAAAATAGGTGTAAATAAATAAATAAATAGCCCTCTCACTCCAGAAGCAGGGATGATCATGTCAAATGAAGCACATGAACTGAACCTTTCAAGAAATTGCCGATTCTTTTTTTTTATGTGCAGAACCGAATTTTGTTGTTGTTGCAAAGGAAGGATTGTCTTCACAAGGTAAAAATAATCTGGGAAGAGAAACAAAACAAAACAAACAAACAAAAAAAAAAAAACAATGCTCACAGTTTACACTCATTTCCCAGTGTTCCTTTTCTGGGTGTAGCTGATTCTGTCCATCATTGATCAATTGGAATTGATTAGCTCTTCTCTATGTTGAAGATTTCCACTTCCATCAGAATACATCCTCATACAGTATCATTGTTGAAGTGTACAGCGATCTTCTGGTTCTATTCATTTCACTCAGCATCAGTTGATTTAAGTCTCTCCAGGCCTCTCTGTATTCCTCCTGCTGGTCATTTCTTACCGAGCAATAATATTCCATAACCTTCATATACCACAATTTACCCAACCATTCTCCAACTGATGGACATCCGTTCATTTTCCAGTTTCTAGCCACTATGAAAAGGGCTGCCACAAACATTTTGGCACATACAGATCCCTTTCCACTCTTTAGTATTTCCTTGGGATATACGGATGGGTCAAAGGGTATGCACATTTTGATAACTTTTTGGGCATAATTCTAGATTAAAATTGCAGATTCTAAGATATAAATATGATGATAGGATGAATTCCAAGTCAGCTGGTATAGAAGTAGGGCAATGACTGGACTATAGTGAATATATGAAATGAAGAAATCCTCAACATGACTGGAAAGATAGGTTGGCAAAAGCCAACTTGAACCTATCCTAGTGTAAAGTCAAATATGGAAGTCTATAGATGAGTTCATTAAGACATCACTTTAATAATATATTACTATAAGAGATAATAATAATATTAGTAGCCAAAGTCAGTCACAAAATGCCTGAGCCTCCCTTTTTTCATCTATAAAATTAAGAGGTTGGACTAATTATTCTCTGAGGTCACTAAAATTAAGAGTTTGGACTAATTGTTCTCTGAGATCACTTCTAATCCTAGAACCAGGGTTCTTAAACTAGAAAATATTTACATTTCTCCAGGGTTTCAAATCTATGATTCCATGGGTCATAGACAGGACTTCAAATGAAATATTCCTGAGTTCAGGGGCAGCTTTGGATTTATTAGATCATCCTGCTTTTCATATTATGGTAGAGCATTGTCCATTCCCCTTTTCTTATTGTTTTCTTATTGCTTCAATGGAATAATTTCCTCTTAGAAGTGGGAAATGGGTATTATTAGGAAAGGGTGAGAACTACCCATCAGGGGAGACTCCAGGAACTGTTAGTTCCTTCCTTTGAGTAGCCAGGATCCTTACTCTAGGGGACTTGAATAAGCATTTTTCTGACCCTTGACACACCAAAGATACTTTTTAATCTGATGTCCATGCAGATCCTATGCCAGTTGTCTCCCAAAGTTTGACAGGTTATTTCTTTGGAGAGCAAAGTCAGGGAACACCATTCAACTAAATGCTGTCAGATTCTGGCTTAAATTTATGCCATCTCTGCCAAATGTGTTCTCCCCTCCTCATTCCAGCAGGAAAGTTCCCCAGTACATCAATATAAAAATATTTCCCTGGTATATTCCTGAGTATTCTAACTCCTTCGGGTCAGGTAGCAAATTTGTTACCACTGTATCTTCATGCAAAGGAAAGAAATCATACATTCCAATCAAGGACAGTGACCATGGCAAGAATAAGGAGGGAAGATCTTTCTTCAATAAGTTCTTGTTGCTGTTTTTCAAAAGATTGTATTGCATGTGCACACACACACACACACACACACACACACACACACACACACACACACTCCGTGGACTCATGTGATGACTCTTAAGTATCCCCTGCATATTACTGATCTAAGAACTAGGATAGTGAATAAGTTAATTCATTGTCTTCCACAAATTATCTATATGATCATAGGCAAGTCTCTTGACCTCTACGGATCTTAGTTAGTTCTTCTTTGGATGGCATACAGAATCACTTCTCAAGCCCTACGCCATCTGTAAAATCCAATATGGACTTAAAATATCATCAAATCATCTTAGAGTTACAGAGTAACAAGGGGCTTTTATCTTGCCCAATCCTCTCTTTCTAGAAATGATTAGAAACTGGGACCCAAATTGATAAATTGATTTGCTGATGTGTAGGTAAGTGATACATTACGAGCTTGGATGATGTGATATTTTAAAAAGTTTGAGAGACATTTATGGGCAATTTTTAATTAATAATTCTATTTTAAGAAAAGAAGAGAGAATCTGAAATCCTAAGTTTTAAAAAGAAATGTTTAAAATGTTTTACATGTAACTGGGGGGAAAGAAGAAATTGTTTTGAAAGAAAAAAAAAAAGATATCACTATTTGGGGAAGAGTGGGCAAGGCAATTGGGGTTAAGTGACTTGTCCAAAGCTAATGCTAATGTGTCAAGTATTTGAGATCATATTTGAACTCAGGTCCTCTTGACTCCAGGAATATCCACTGAACCATCTACCTTTCCCAAGATAATAATGATGATGATGATGATGATGATAATTATTTAGTTTTATAGAGATTATGATATACTTTATAGACCATAGTCAATTAAGCATCAAACACTTCAGCGTTAAGTACATAACTAATATTGTAATAACTGCTAGAGATACAAAGGACAGACACATACAAATACCTACACACACATGTCCCTGCCCTCAAGGAGCTTACATACCAAATATGGGAGATACCATGTGTAAGAATAAAAGAACAGTAACCATAGTGGCTCCTTTGAGCCCTAAACAATAAAGGTATCTGGGATCATACAGTCAAACAATGTTTCTTCTGGGGAAAATGGTGTTAATCTCTCACCTATAAAGGAATAGCCGTGTCCAGGTATAGTTTGGTTAGTCTGGATGATTTCTGAGTTCCTTTCTGATTTTGTGAATTCTTAATTCTAATATTTTCAAAAGGTCATAGAATAACATGACAGAAAAGAGACTCGGACTGTTTACTTTCTGAGATTATTTATTAAAGATCCTTTCTTATGTGGAGTTTGTGATATGGCAGCTAGGTAGCAAGGGACAAAGCAGTATATTTGGAGTCAGGAAGAGTTAAGTTCTAATCTGTTCTCAAATAGTTACTCAGACACAAGTTATATGATATTGGACTGATCTCTGTCAGTCTCAGTTTCCTCTTTTGTAAAATGAGAATAATAACATTTTCTTCTCAGGGTTGTTGTGAGAATCAGATGCCAAAACATTTGGGAAGCTCTTTTTAAAACTCAAAGTCCCATATAAATGAGTATGATAAAAGTTGTGATTAGAATGATGAGGAGAACAATTTATAGAAAAATAGTACTTTCCAAGAAAATGTCAAATGGAAAAGACAGGGGGATATATGGAGATATAGATGAGAAAAGAAGATTACAATGATAATATTGCTTCTTGGCCTTGCATTGGATCTCCCCCAGGAGAAATACACTAAGATAGTGTTAAATGTAATTTTCCTTGTTCAGAGTATAATCCTTGGTATAAATCCCTGCAAATTCAGTAGAGAGCAAAGACATAGTGACTCTGGCTGGCTCCCGAGGGTACGGGGGTGATGCTCTCTCTGGCATATTGTTGTGAAGGATCTGTCAGTATTCCACAATCAGCTCCTCATTTGTGTGGATTTTTTTTAGTTATTCCCCCATTCCATCCTGAGCATTCTCTTAGGGATAGAAGTTGACATGTAATATCTTAACAATTCCTTTGAACCCTCCCCAGTTTGGTCATATTGGATTTTACCAACCATGAAAGCCTTGCCCTGGGGGACACTGCGATCACATTTTCCTTAGCTGTAATTGAGCCTGGGTAGAATGCCTTTTTGAGGCTCTGACCTTTTGTTTAATTTTCTGAAGATGTATGACTTCAAGCTGAAGGTTATGCTCCTTAAGGAGTTTTACCTGTTCCAGCCGCTTGATCAGGCCATCCATTCATCCAGATTCTTCCTGCTTCAAAATACTTTGCTCACTGATTCTGTAAACATGAAAAATCTCAACTCCACAATTCCCCCCTAGTGACTTGTGCTTATAGATATCCAAAGTGCTCACAATATCTCTGTTAGAAGGGACCTTAAAGGTCATTGTAAGCTCATTGAATTTAAGCATCCTGAAGGCAGGTACTATTCCATTTATATCTTTCTTGGCCTTCATCCAAGTACTGTGGTACATGATCTGCGTTTTAATAAATGTTTATATGTATATATATATATATTTTCCCCCTTTCTGAGGCTGGGGTAAGTGACTTGCCCAAGGTCACACAGCTGGAAGTGTTAAGTGTCTGAGACCAAATTTGAACTCGGGTCCTCCTGAATTCAAAGCTGGTGCTCTATCCATTGTGCCACCTAGCCACCCCAATAAATGTTTATATTAAATCAAGTCCATTCTGCATATGACTAACTCTGCTACACAATAACTAACTTTAACATTCTATGATTATAAAAAATCTTTTTATAATGCAAATAATGTACCAAAATGTGTTTTTATGAGCTCTTTAAAAAAAAAAAATATATTAGTCTCCCTTTAAAAAAAAACACATAATATATTATTATCTTTCTTGACACTTCATAAGCTGAAAAATTTGAGTTTGGGTTTTTATAATATGAACTTATTATTCAGTTTCTACTTAAGATCCAGCAATACTGAGTCATTTTTTTTCAATAAGCATTTATCATGAAACATCTAAGTATCATAAATAAGGTTTTGCACTTGAAGTCAAGAAAACCTGAGTTTGAATCCTGTTTTAGATCCTTACTTAGCACTGTGATCAAGGACTGGTTACATAATCACTGTGTGCCTCATTTTCCTCATCTGTTGTAGAAAAAGTTTGTAGTAAATAGTCTAGGTAGCCTTCTAAGACTAAATCTACAATCCTATAAATTCTAATTTGGACTTTAAGACAATATATCAAAGAGCTTAATGGGTTATATATCCCGTGGGTCTTGGAGAAAATTAGAAGTCTTCTTTTATTATATAAATCATAATATTTCTATTACAGAAATATAGAATACTGCTATTAGTCCGATAGGGAAATCTAAAGGAGAAAAGCTTCTTCCCAGCCAGTCACTGATCCTGAGCTATTAAATTAGGGTCAAGAGGGGTCATAGATGCTCACAATAATGCATCAGCCTTGGGGCTCTCTTCTGTTTTTGTCATACTGGACTCAGTCCATTGCTGATCTTCTTCGATGCTTCCCTTCTGTCTTCAATACCCAAGTGTCTAGCACAGTGTTTTATGCACAGCATAATAACAGATGCTAATTGATTGATTGATGTATGTCTCTGTCCATATCTGGAGAAAGATGCTACAGAACTATTATTTCATTCATACAGGATATTTCCCAAAATAGAAACTCCTTCAGCAAAATAGATTATAGATTTAGTAGTTAGCCTAGGGCATTGAGTAGTAAGTGACATGACCATCATCACATGTTCAGGATGAGAGATAGGTATGCTAAAGCCAGCCTTTTCAGACTACATATCCAGGGCTGCAGCTGCTATGGCACACTGTACACACACACACACACATACACACACACACACACACACACACACACACACACACACATATATGACAGCATCCTGGAGATATAGATAGGAGCCTTGGAAGTCTGTTTACAGCAATTACAGAAACTATAAACTTGAATTGTTGGAAGGAATTCACACAAGAAATTACTATCTTATTATGAGAGACAGAATCTCACCTGAAACTCATGGTGTATCGATGAATATATACATATATATGAAAATAAACATTGATATTAAATGTGTTATTATATATAATGTTTATATTTGGAGAAAGCGATTATATTTAATATACCTATACGAGTATATGTATATATCTATGTGTATAAATATATAAATATGAGAGATATATGCATATATCTCTCCATATATGTCTATGTGTGTATATCTGTATACATAGTCTAGGATTTATGCACATGTAGACACAAACAAGATATAGGATATATATGCATATAAATTTATGTGTATAAATATAGATATATTTATATGTATGCATGTGTCCATATATGTGTATGTGCATATGTATATAGTTTAGTATAGTTAGCAAGCACAATAGATTAACTGTCAAGTCGGTAGTCAAAAGATTCATCTTCCTGAGTTAAATCTGCCCTCAGATACTAATTAGCTATGTGACTCTGGGCAAGCTATATATAATCTGGGTAAGTTTTATATAATATATAAATATAATTTGCCTCAGTCTCCTCATTTGTAAAATGAGCTGGAGAAGGAAATGGAAGAATATTATAGGATCTTTGATAAGAAAATACTAAATGAGGTCACAAAGAATTGAACATGATTGAAAAAACTATATAATAGTCCATGAGACTACACACATATATAAACATATATATACATATGCAAATATATGTGTATGATATGTAAATATGTGTTTATCTCTAGTAGATTTATATTTTGTATTGATTTGGTATCCTCACTATTTCTGACATTAATATTTTGTGAGTTATAGAATCAATCAGTATATATGGAGTGGCAAGCATAAAGGTACTCAGGGAATAAGAAAATCCCAGAGCTCTCTAGTCATTTATCTAGTAAAACTATCTCATTTTACCAAGGGTCCAAAGGGGATGAAGCGCCTTGGCTAAATTCATTGAACCCTCTTTTCCCAATTCCCAGTTTAGTCTCCTTTGTTCTAAGGGACACAACTGTAAGTTTCTAGGATTCTTTTGGGAAATGTCAAATCTTGTTTCCCATTCTGGCGGAATAATGATGAAAATGATAAGCATCCGACATTGGGCAAGAGAAATATATGGTACTTGTCTCATTTCTAATTTTCAACCATTACCATAAAATATTTTTCCCTAAAGCTCATAGGAAGAGAGCCTGGAAAGCAGATTAAAAAAAAATGAAATAACCATTTCAATAAGAGAATGTCCATGATTTGTAAGGCTGTCACAGATCTTCAAAATGAAGCTTAGTCATTAGCTAATAATTAAAGTCACAAAAAATAATCAGAATTGAGATTTCAACGGTGTTAGAGGTCTGTCAAATATGCCAAAGGAGAGATGCACATCGAATGGAAATATGAATCCATCCATCAATGCTGTCACAATAATAAAATAGAACTGTGAACTCATTTTTTCATATTTTGAGTAAAAGTAATGATGATGATGATGATGATGATGACGACGACGACGATGATGATGATGATGATGATGATAATGTCATATGGGGTAGAGTGAAAAAGTCAAGAAGACCAGATGTCAAACACAGCCTCTGACTCTTATGACTTGTGTGACCATGGGGAGGTCATTTAATTTCTTGTGCCTTACTTACAACATTCTAGGATTATCTACTCAGCCTTAGAAGGACTGGTTCTATTTGTGGCAGGGAATAGACATCTCAAACTAGTTATCTCTAAACTGAAGAATTGCAAGGTTGAAGAAATCATATATCTTTCCTGTCAATAAGGAGAATGGGTTGGAATAGATGACCTCTGAAGTCTTTTCCAACTCCAAATCATGTGATACTATAAACACCAACCCACAACAAAGATGTTTTATAAGAAACAGAAGAAAATGAAAAGAAGTTTGATAAAACTAATCAAATTCCATTAAATATTAGCAGATTTTATTAGTGCATGCAGTACTTTGTATCCATACCGTCCCCCTCCACCTCTTCAAAGGATGGCGGAGGATGTATTTTCTCATCTCTTTTCTGGGACAAGATTAGTCATTATTATTACACTTCATTCCATTTTTCTCGTTTGTTTCTTTATATTCACTTTGTTGTACTCATTTTATAAGGGTATTCCTGGAACAGTGGATAAAGCATCTAGCCCAGAGTCAGAAGACCTCATCTTCCTGAATTCAGATTAGGGCATTAGACACTTCCTAGTTGTGTGACCCCAGGCAAGTGATTTAATGTGGTTTGCCTTAATTCCTCCTCTGTAAAATCAGCTAGAGAAACTCACCAGTATCTTTGTCAAGAAAACCCCAAAATGAGTCATAGTGGGACATGACCGAACATTAACTCATTTTGTATATTGTTTGCTTGATTTTCTTAATTTTGTTTTACATCAGTTTATAAAAGTCTCGGCTTCCTCATTCCTTATATATAAGCAATATTCTACTGCATTCATGTAATATTTCTTTAGCCATTCCCGAATGGATGAGAATCCAATGTTGATATTTTTTTCTGAATAAAAGCATTTCTATAAATGTTAATAGTTTTCAGGGACCTTCTCTCTATCTTTGACCTTTTGGGAATATCCCTAGCAATGGGAACTTTGAGTCAAAGATTATGAATGCATGGATCAATTTCTTAATGTAATTCCAAATTGCTTTTCAGTATGGTTGAACCAATTCCCAGATTCACCAATACTATATTGGTGGTCCCTGGATTTCTTTAACATAATATTTGTAAAAATTTTAGCATAGTGCCTAAAATAGTAGGCACTTAGTAAATATTTTTTTCTCCTTGTTCAATGATTTCTATCTTTTTTCATCTTTGTCAATTTTCTGGAAATAAAAGTTTGTGGATTTCCATTTATCTTATTAATAATGATTTCAATCATAAAAGCCAATAGTTATTTGTTGAACACTATGTGTCAGACAACCAAATTCTGGAAAAGAAAGAAGCAACAACAGTCTCTCTCCTAAAAAGTTTAAATTTTAATATTTTAACATAATTTTCATTTCATTGTTAACAATTTTGCTTGTAGTTTTCTTTACTTTTTAAATTTACTTTGATCAATCATGTATTAAGGACTATTTATTGATACCATATAGCTGTTTTATTTCTTTATATATTTTATATATCAGTCCCTTATCAAATGATACCAAATTCTTCTCCTCTTCTCATAGTAGGATAACTTTTATTTCTATAGTCTCTACACTTCACAAAGTATTTTCCTCAGAATTAACCTTTGAGAACCACACTGCATATTCTTGTCTAAATATTGAATTTGAAACTGAATCTCCATTTTTTTATACTTTTCTATTTTTCTAAATACTTCCAGAGAGAGTTTTCAACATTCACCAAAGCAAAATCTTGTGGTCCAAATTTTTCTCCCTTCCTTCCCACCTCCCACCCACTCCTAGACAGCAAATAATCCAGTATAATTTAAATATCTGCAGTTTTTTTTTTTAATGTAGACATAGAACAAATCGAATCAAAAGGGAAACAAAAACAAGCCAACAAATAACAACAAAAAGGTGAAAGTACTATGCTTTGATCCATATTTAGTCTCTCTAGTTCTCTCTCTGGATATGAATTGTACCTTCTATCACAAGTCAATTGGAATTGTCTTGAATCTCCTCATTGTTGAAAAGAATCAAGTCCATCACCATTGTGAATCTCCATTTTTAAAGAGGAGAAAACTGGGTAATAGAAGTAAGTTGCTCAATGTCTCTCAAGTAGCAGTTATTAGAGCTAGTGAAGAACCAAAAGGACGGTGCCCTTCCCACTACAAGAGGCTGAAAGTGTTCTGATTATGATCTGAATTCTTAGACACCAGCTCTTTAAAACAGATTAGAGGCAATATTTGTGCATAGGCCGAATCTTGCAGTTGCTCAGCTCAGTGAATTAAGTTCCCATCTGAAATATAAATCTCCTAGCTTCATGCAGAATGGAGTCAAGCTCTTAGAGTTATTAGAACACGGAGTTTCCCGCACTTCTCTGAATGCAGAAAATAGAGTTATTTACCATCTTCCTATGCAATTCCTTCCAACCTTAAAATGGCTTGTATTCAGATGAGGATAACAGTTACTCAGGATCCTATCTGTGTGTCAGAGAAAGAGCAAAATGATTCCTATTTGTCCTCTTATAGAATGAGTATCCGCCTTCTCCAGTTGTCTGGCATTTATTAAGCTATTTGCTTTGCTGACATCCCACTGACAGCTGGGAAATGTTGCTCAATTCAAGGGCAATATCAGAATAGAAATTTTGAAAAGCCTCTCACTTCTTTTTTTATTTTAATTTTTTATATTTTTTAAGCCACTCACTTTTTAACAAAAGTTAAGTACACCTTATACATTACAATATAAGTACACCTTATACATTAATCTTTTATTGTCCCCACCTAACCTTCAAGTTTCTGCTATGCTTTCCCAGACATAATATCATTATCATCATCAACAACCACAACAAAATCCTAAGTATATATTTTGTTTTATTTATCTCTGTCTGTGCTGGCTTCTTCCCACCTCCTCAATTAAACATAAACTCATTAAGGGAAGTGAAATTGTATTTTATTTTATTTTTATTTTTGGTAATATTGAAGCAAACAGCCAAAAAATAACGTTTAATAAAACTGCTTCTTTAATTAATTATATTGCCTTAAGTTGAATTGAATTGAGTGAACGAAATAAAATGAAATGAAATGAAACTAAGGATCAGACAGTATTAAGACTCGAAATTTTGAATTCTCACTAATAGAATGGTTAATGCCTTCCCCAACCTTCCTTTCATCCCCTATTCAATAGAAGTTTTTAATATAAGAAGCTCTACAATTTGTTTTATTTTAGTTTTGTTGTGGTGGTGATGGTTTTATTTTATCACAGTCTGATAAACCAGTAAGAAAAAGTGGATCAATAGTCCAAAGGAAGATATATGTCATCAGCATTTTAGAACATCAGTGTGTCAATCAACCAGCATTTACAAAGTATATACTATGAGCCAAGTACTGTGCTAAATTGTAGTGAAGCCAAGAAAGCAAAGAGCCTTGTCTTGAGGAACTCACAATCAGATATGGGAGACAACATGCAAACAACTATGTACAAATAAAATCAATGCAGGAAAAATGATGGTAATCAAGAGAGGAAGCCTCTGAGAGGAACTAAGAAAATCTTGCAAAAAAAAAAAAAGTTGAACATTAGCAATCATGATGGATGGGAATTGTGAAGGGAAGTAAAACTAATACCATAACCACAGACAATAGTATTATTTTTGCTGCAGTTACCTTCAATAATCATAATGAATAATTTATTGAAGAGTAAATTATCCAATGATCAAGTAAGTCATTTTATCATTTGCAGCAGTTTTACATTAACTATAAAATAATAGTTATGATATTGTGATTTATTACAGAATTGTGTTGAGCCAAAGGTCTTCAAAAATGAGACAAATGACATGAAAGTAATGATTTCTGTTGTTTATGTAGGAGTTTACAAGAGTTCAAAGCACCACCACAGAATTTGGAGGGATACACAGCATATATGTTATATTATACCTATTTTAAAGATGAGGGTTCAAGAAGTTGGGACTTGTTCAAGTTCAAAAAAGAAAGTGTGAAAGATCGGATTTAAGTCCACATTTCTGCTGATTCTATGTCCCGTGCTATTTCAGGGGGCTTTATTGATACAACAGAAGAAAGGTCAGTTTCTCTTGTCTGAAAGACAATGGTGATAGCATTAGAAAGGCTGAGCTTGACATTGTGTCATGTCCAATTTCCATTTATTTAAGGTGATGACTATGGCTAAAGGATGGTGAAAACAGAGACAAATGCTTTATATAATAATAACTAGAAGATCAATGTGATTTTGACCAAATGTTGAGAGGAAGAAGAGAAAAATGCGCTACAACTTTGTCAATAAACTAGGTCAACGGCGATTGAATTTTAGATGGAACTGTTGCTGCCACTTTTTAAATGGCCATGGAGAGTAAAGGATTGTGGAGAAGAATATGTGCTTGTACATACTAGGAACTGTTCACATCATCTAGTCTTGACGTATTAATCTTGGGGACTGCATGAGTACCCCCAAACACTCAATTGGTACTGAAACAGATTAAAACACAAATGGGAAATGATTAATAAAATAAACGAAAATACAATTAGGAAGCTAAGTGGCAAAATGGGTAAAGCTATAGTTCTGGAGTCAAGAAAAACTGATTTCAGCTCCAGCCTCAAAAACTTATTAGCTGTGTGACACTGGGTAAGTCACTTAATCCTGTTTCTTTTAGTCCCCTCAACTGTAAAATGGGGATAATAATAGCACTTACCACCTTGGATTGTTTTAAGGATCAAAAGAGATATTTACAAATAGGAATAATAATAGCACTTATTTCTCAGGCTTTTTGTGAGGATCAAATAAGACAATAATTGTAGATTAAGATAATAATAGTGTTTACCTCCCTGGATTGTGAAATGAAGGACATATGAGATAATAAAATGCTTAACTCAGTGCCTGGCATATAGTAATTGCTATATAAATGCCATCTCCTATTACTTGTATTGTTAATATAATACAATATAGGTAATGTTAATTTGTGGTTTTTTAAGTCAACATGCTCCCACAAGCATCCATTTTATTTGAGTTTGATACCAATGGAGTCCAACCTCTTTATTTTTCTGTAAAAACAAACTAATCTCAGAGAGATTATAAATTTGAGCAAGTCTAGTTACATGGAATCAGATAGTTAATGATGCTTTTATTCTTTTTTTCATATTTTATTTTTATTTAGAATTTTTTCCTACAGTATGTATGCATGAGTAATTTTTTATAACATTATCCCTTGTATTCATTTTTCCAAATTATCCCCTCCCTCCCTCTACTCCCTCCCCTTGATGACAGGTAATCCCATACATTTTACATATGTTACAATATAACCTAGATACAATATATGTGTGTAAATACCATTTTCTTGTTGCACAATAAGTATTAGATTCAGAAGGTATAAGTAAACTGGGTAGATAGACAGTAGTGCTAACAATTTACATTCACTTCCCAGTGTTCCTTCTCTGGATGTAGTTGTTTCTGTCCATCATGGATCAACTGGAAGTGAGTTGGATCTTCTTTATGTTGAAGATTTCCACTTCCATAAGAATACATCCTCATACAGTATTGTTGTTGCAGTGTACAGCAATCTTCTGGTTCTGCTCATTTCACTCAGCATCAGTTGATGTAAGTCTCTCCACGCCTCTCTGTATTCCTCCTGCTGGTCATTTCTTACAGGTTGCTTTTATTCTTAATATTCTAATTACATGCATGTACAAATGTATAAAGATTACATGCATTTATATATTCAAACACATACATACATAAAAATGTCTTGTGTATTACACCTATCTACATACATACATGTGTGTACACAATATACCCATAGTTATACATAATATCTAAATGTTTCTGGTTGACTTAAAAAAAAAAGTTATCCCCAAAGACATCATAGGATACATTCTAATAATCTTTCTGGACCTCTTCACTCTCTAAATCTTCAAGTGTCAAAGTCTAGCCAAACGTGCTGAGAACCCCATGGCAAGCAGGCTTCTCCATCTGTCAGTGGAAGCTAAAGTTTAGTAAGAATTTCAGCCCTGATGAGACCCAAACTATCTATCTATGGGACCTGAAAACATTTTATGAATATGAAGTATTTTGGCTAATAGTCCCAAACTTACCAACATAAATCACATTTGGCATTCCCTTTCAAAAGAGTTGGAAGAGCAAAAGAACCCAAGCATGATTAGATAAGTTCCAAGCCAGTTTGGGGAAAAGTAGACTGAGATGTTGGCTTCCAATTCTGAGAATGGAAAGGTAAATTAGTCTAGTTGCCTTCAATTAGCTTCTAATTTGAGAAGTGAACCAAAAACAAAATTTGGGAGAAGTACCATCCAGCTGGGATACTGTTAGCAAAAAATAAATAAATAAATAAATTTAAAAAATATGCTCCATGTGTAAACTGGCCAACTGTTTCTAAATCCAGGACGACAGAAACCTTTTTTTTTCCCATACTGTACTAGGTCTAAAATGAAGTTCATAGAAAAGGATAATGGTTAAATGAAAAATAGAATGAAGCAATCTTTAGGCTAATAGTTCGACATGATTTAGTAACATGATCAAATGCCTCCAAATCTAGTTGGATTTAAGAATATATTCAGAGCAATGTGAGGTATGTGGAGTATTATATGACATTGTACTTGGCTCTACTCATCACTTTGGGACCATTAGATCAAAGAACGTAAGAGTAGGTATTTAATAACTAAGTATCTGGGAGGGGAAAAACATATATTGGATGTGGTTTTAAATTTAGTTCAGCATTAATATCATTTTCTCTCTTCCTTCCTTAAACCCAAATAATCAACAAATAATAAATCAAATGTGATTTGTACTATTCACTGATTTCTAAGGTATCAGTATTCACTGAAAATTTAACAATCAGCTCTCAAAATCCATTGAAGCTGACTTCAGCACATTCCTGCTTAGATCTCATTCTGAATACAATGAGGATAGTGTCATAAGCTAAGATATTTTCAAAGGAGAGACACTGGAATGGAAGGGAAGATAGCAAAGTGGTCTTCAAGCATTTGAAAGGTTATTTTGTGAAAGGAGGGTTTTTAACTATTCTAATTTGTCCTTTGGGGCAATATGAGAAGATATGGGTATATTCCACAGAGAGATAAAATTCTATTGCAGGTGGAGAGAGGAAGGAAGGAAAAGAGGGGGAGAGGGGGGGGAGGGAGGGAGGAATGGAGGGAAGGAGACAGGCAGACACAGAGTGGGAGGGTGAAAGAGGGAAGGAGGGAGGAAAGGAAGAAAGAAATGAGGGAGGGAGAGAAAGAGAG
Organism: Sminthopsis crassicaudata; assembly: GCF_048593235.1. Classification (NCBI taxonomy): domain Eukaryota; kingdom Metazoa; phylum Chordata; class Mammalia; order Dasyuromorphia; family Dasyuridae; genus Sminthopsis; species Sminthopsis crassicaudata. Next base: position 229,642,993 of record NC_133622.1, on the reverse strand, counting down.
AGAGGGAGAGGAGAGGAAGGAGGGAAGGAGAGAGAGAGGGAAGGAGGAAGGGAGGGATAGAGGGAAGGACAGAAGAAGAAACAAAGGAAGGATAGAAAGAGAGAAGGTAGAAGAGAAGGAGAGAGTTGTTTTTAATAAAACTGTAGAAAGGGAAGAAAGAGCACCATACAACTTCAGATCACCTCTCTAATGCTTAGTATTCTTGTGTTTTGGGGAAAAACCACTTAGCTTTCCTGGATCTCTATTTGGTAGATTGTAAAATGAGGGGTTTGACTAGATGGTTTCTGAGGTCCCTTCTAATCTAGTGTCCTGTGATCCTGTACTGTATGCAGTGAAACTAATTTCCTAACACACTTAGAAGCTCCCAGAGCTTGGCTAAAATATGTCTTCAGGGTTCTTAAGGTAGCCCAGAAAATCTTTAGTTGTCATCTTTCTGATGGTAAATAAGTCTCTAACCCCCATTAAGACTATTTCCATCATTTAGTTGGCCACATTCAACTGTGGCTGTTTTTTTTTATTAAAATTTATTAAAATTTTATTAAATTGATTTATTATTTATTAAAATTATATAGTTCAAAAAGTAGTTACAAAAAATCACACAGAAGTCTATGACACATTCTCCCCCCAGTTAATGGACTCCATAGGAAAGCAGGATCAAGCTAACAATCATGTGTGTTAAAGGGTAGCTCAAGGTTTTGGTAAGACTTTTCTCCTCTTTGTGTAATATTCTAGATATCCATATATATATATATATATATATACATATATATATATGTAATATACATATATATATGTAATATACATATATATACACACATACATATATACACACATATACATATACATTATATTTGTATATGTATGTATGTATGTTTATATATGTTGCTGGGCTTTCAATAGAGCTGTGAATCTGCCTTTTTATATCAAATCCAGTCTGCCTATAGTTCTCAAAAAAGATACTTCTACTAGCCACTGCTGTCCCAAGGGATGATATTAAGATATTGATAGGAAAATGAGAAATAAAATATTTTCAATATTCATAAAAGCTTAAAAGGTCATATCCTGCAATCAAGGAGTAATATAAGAGATTTAGACAACGGTCAAAGCCAACATGTGATTTCCTTTCTCATTTTCTCCTTCTAAGAACTATATTGAAACCTTTATAATCCCTCCAATCTCTTCTCTATCAGATGCTCTAGTCTAGTCCCTTAGATTCTGAGTGGCTTTCTATTTTATAAGTAATCTTGGGGTTAACGAAATTTCTTTTTCTTGTGAAAGGTCACTTTAGTTCATCCAAGAATTTTTCATACTTCTTCTAGTGTCTTTGGTTAATTGATTGATAGGGATTTGTTCTTACCCCTTTAATGACTTAAGAGTTTTATCATTCACTTCAATTGGAGTGAAATAATTTGATTGATTTAATTCAATTGAGCACTAGTCTTATAATCTTATGAAATGGTATGAGTCACCAAGGAGACAGTACATTCTCTATACCTGGCTATCTTCTGTTGAAATCTGTCTGACTACTTGTCATAGATTTTTTTTTTTGTAAAGTTGATTCACATTTCAGGTATAGGGTAGACTGGATGAATTTGGAGATACTACCTAACTTTTAAGATTTTATGCTTCTAGAACTTTAAATGCCTGTAAACCATAATGTTCTATTTTGAATGTAGCCAATGATACCAGTAGTTGGAAATTGTACTTTAAGATTTGCAAATCTCCCAAATGATGGTTAATTAAATTCATGCTGTTCCTGGTCACATTGATGACATCTCAGAAAGATTATGAATGTCACTGTTGTGTCCAATTTTGAATGATGGGAATAAATCCAAATGAAAATTATGCAGTATTTTTCTTAAGTTTCATTTCTTTAACCTCAATATTCCTTTTGTAATGATATATGTTCATAAAATCATGTAATACCACAATCTCAGGACAAACAAAATCAGAAATACCTTAAGGAGTAATGGAAATTTGTATAATAGATATCAATAGCCAATGTATAGCCAATCAGAAGTTCACTAAAAGAAGATTAGCCATTGGTAATTGATAATCAAATTTAAGGGGAGCCTAGAAATTCCAGACAGATAATTGGCAGTTATAATCAATGTTAGAAATGCACCATTATTGCCCCCAGTAGAATTATAGATTCCTCTGTAAATTAGATTTTTAAATTATAGTCATTGTGCTAGGATTGAGAATCCATAAATCCTCAAATTTGATCTCTCTTCCTTTTCCAAACAGGGAAAATGAGGCTCAAAAGATGAAGATGTTTTCTCTAGAATAACTTTTATTAAAGATCTGTATTTCAGGAAGCACAATTTAAACCACAACATATCTAAACTTGTGTAGTGAGCCATGGTGGATTGAGATACTAGAATATTTAATTGTTAAATGTCTCAAGTGATGGAATATTCACTATAAACTCTTGTCAGGGGAACAATACTACAGTTTAGTATTTTTCTATGTAAAAAAATTCTCAAACTACTCAGAACCTGGTTTAAAGAGACACAGTTGATTTTATTTAGGGATTCCTTTGACACTTAAAGTTTCCCTTACTATTTTATGATTTTTGTGTAATTTTTCTTTATAAATCTTTAAAATACTTCATGCATGACCTTATTCATAGTAGGATTTTAGTTGCATTGAATTGTATATCCAAGCAAACACAATAATCAAAGGTATATAAATCAAACAACTGTCACCCAATTTACTATTTGGAGTCCTTCCTAAATTGGCTCCCACCGGGGGCGGAGCCAAGATGGCGGAGAGGAAACACACGACTCAGTGAACATCCTCACTCCCTCACAACCAATTAGATAAATTAAGTCTCAAAATTAGCTCAGGACTGACAGATACCACAAGGACTGGAAGCACGACTTACCAGCTGAAGAGAATCTGGAGTTTCAACAGGAAAGGTCAGTTCTCAGGGGAGGAATAAGAAAGACCAGCACAGACGGTGGGGTAGGGGCACACTGTGCCCATTGCGCTGGGAAGGGCTCTGGGATCAGAGAAGCCACTGAGGTAAAGGAATCTGGCACAGGCTGTTAGCTCTTCTCTGCTAATTATTTAGCAGTTCAGAAGAGAAAGCCAAAATATTTTAAAACTCAGATTAAATTTTCCCCGGACCCTGGGGGTGACTCGGCACCAGGGGGTGTGGCCTCAGCTACCTCCTGAGAATAGTTAAGAGACTGACAAGTGGGTGGATACGGCCCAAGGCAACACACACTGCCTAGCTTAGCTGGAGGGAGTGGAACTCAGCTCCAGGAAGTCCCAGAGAAGCGGAACCTTTGAACTAGGGACCGCGGTTTCTGGCAGACACTTCCAGTTTGAGCGCAGGGGCTTCTTACGTCACCTGCTGCAGACACCCACTCCCCACCCGGACACATAGGCTGGGCTTCCTGCAGTCTTCACTATTCTACGCCCTCGAAGCACAGCAGTGCTAATCACCTCTGAGGCACTCCCAGGGAGAGGGTGGGGAACTCTCTCCCAGAGCTCTCTCTTAGCTCAGGCTCAGGAGCCGCTGCATCCATCCCGTCTGGGAGGAAGCTGGTAAAGAAGTAAATAATTTCCTACCCCAGAGACAGACCCCAAAAGATTTTTTTTAAGTATGAACAAAAAAGCTAGAAAAACCATAGATTCCTTCTATACAGAGAAAGAGCGGGTATCCAACCCCGAGGAAGTTGACAGCAGAGAATCAGATAACAACCTAAAGGGGAACGATTCCTGCCCCCCATCACATAACTCTCTCCTAGAAGAAGCTCTTAAGAAATTGAGGGAGATCGAAGAAAAATGGGGAAAAGAAAGGGAAGTTATGATAGAGAATAATAATGTCCTGAAATTGGAGTTGGAAAAAATAAAGAATTCACAGGAGATGCAGGGAAACAAAATTAGTGAATTAGAAAAGGTTAAAAAAACACAGGAAAGTAGGATTTCTGAATTGGAAAAGATAAAAAAGTCTCAAGAAAATAGAATTTCTGAATTGGAAAAAGAAAATAATTCTCAAAAAAAAAAAATTAGGGAAATGGAAAAAAACTCAATAGAGCAAAATAATTCATTTAAAAACGAAATTGGGCATTTACAAAAAGAACTAAAAACTGTGAAAGAAGAAAATAACTCCTTAAAAGTCAGGATGGAACAAATAGAAATGAATGATTCACAGAGAACCCAAGAATCAGTCAAACAAAACAAAAAAAATGAGAAGCTGGAGAACAACGTCAAATACTTACTGGGAAAATCTATAGACCTGGAAAATAGATCTAGGAGAGATAATCTGCGGATTATTGGACTTCCAGAAAACTATGACCAAAAAAAGAGCCTAGATTCTATTTTACAGGAAATTATCAAAGAGAACTGTCCAGAGATAATAGAAACAGAAGGGAAAGTAGATGTGGAAAGAATTCATCGAACTCCTTCTGAAATAGACCCTAAAAAAAGAACACCACGGAATATTGTGGCTAAGCTGCAGAATTACCACACAAAGGAGAAAATCCTGCAAGCAGCTAGAAAAAAACAATTTAAATACCAAGGTGCCACAATAAGGGTCACCCAAGATCTGGCTGCCTCCACATTAAAAGATAGAAGGGCCTGGAACCTGATATTCCGAAAGGCAAAAGATCAAGGACTGCAACCAAGAATGAACTACCCAGCTAAGTTTAGCATCTTTTTCCATGGAAGAAGATGGTCATTCAATGAAACAGAGGAATTCTATATGTTTCTAAGAAAAAAACCAGACTTAAACAAAAAATTTGATCTACATCCACAAGACTGAAGAGAAACAGAAAAAGGTACACAGAACCCTTGAGAACTGTAACTTTGTTGTGGGTATATAAAAAATACTCAAGGATAATTTGATTTTACTGATATAAAAGAAAAAAAGGGGGGTGTGGTAAAGGGAAGGAGGTCGGTTCAGAAAAAGGGGAAGGAGTGATAAAAAGAGGGAAACTACATCCCAGGAAGAGACATAGAAAATACACCATATCTGAGGGAACTTAGTGAGGGGGAGAATCATTGTGTGAATCTTACTCTCATCAGAAGAGGCTCAAAGAGTAAATAATTAACATATTTGTTTTTCAGAGAATTTTCTCTCACCTCATTAAAAGGGGGGAGAGGAAAAGGGGAAAGGAAAAGGAGAATAAGTGAAGGGACTTGGAGGGAGGGGGGAGGGATCCTAAAAAAAAAAAAAAAAAAAAAAAAAGAGGGAGGGTTGCACGTCACAAGGGGGGTCTGTAAATTAAATATCGGGGAGGGGGATCAGGGGGGTCAAGGGAAAAAAGTATAATCTGGGGATAATACGATGGCAGGAAATACAGAATTAGTAATTTTAACTGTAAATGTAAATGGGATGAACGATCCCATCAAACGGAGACGGATAGCAGATTGGATCAAAAAGCAGAACCCTACAATATGTTGTCTACAGGAAACACACTTAAAGCAGGGAGATACATACAGAGTAAAGGTAAAAGGTTGGAACAGAGCTTATTATGCTTCAGGTAAAGCCAAAAAAGCAGGGGTAGCTATCCTTATCTCAGATCAAGCAAAAGCAGAAGTAGATCTCGTTAAAAAAGATAAGGAAGGAAACTATATCCTGCTGAAAGGTAGCATAAATAATGAAGCCATATCAATACTAAACATATATGCACCAAGTGGTATAGCATCTAACTTTCTAAAGGAAAAGTTAAGAGAACTGCAAGAAGAAATAGACAGTAAAACTATAATAGTGGGAGATCTCAACCTTGCACTCTCAGATTTAGACAAATCAAACCACAAAACAAACAAGAAAGAAATTAAAAAAGTAAATAGAACATTAGAAAAACTAGGTATGATAGACCTTTGGAGAAAACTGAATGGCAATAGGAAGGAATATACTTTCTTCTCAGCAGTTCATGGATCCTATACAAAAATTGACCATATATTAGGACATATAGATCTCAAAATTAAATGTAGGAAGGCAGAAATAATAAATGCCTTCTTCTCAGATCACAATGCAATAAAAGCTACATTCAGTAAAAAGTTAGGGGTAAATAGACCAAAAAGTAATTGGAAACTGAATAATCTCATCTTAAAGAATGACTGGGTGAAAGAGCAAATTATAGAAACAATTAACAATTTCACCCAAGATAATGATAATGATGAGACATCATATCAAAATCTTTGGGATGCAGCTAAAGCAGTAATAAGGGGAAATTTTATATCTTTAGAGGCTTATTTGAAGAAAATTGAGAAAGAGAAGATTAACGAATTGGGCTTACAACTTAAAAGGCTAGAAAAAGACCAAATTATAAACCCCCAACCAAAAATTAAACTCGAAATACAAAAATTAAAAGGAGAAATCAATAAAATTGAAAGTAAAAAAACTATTGAATTAATAAATAAAACCAAAAGTTGGTTTTATGAAAAAGCCAATAAAATAGATAAACCTTTGGTAAATTTGATCAAAAAAAAGAAAGAGGAAAATCAAATTGATAGTCTTACAAATGAAAAGGGGGATCTTTCCACCAATGAAGAGGAAATTAGAGAAATAATAAGGAGTTACTTTGCCCAACTTTATGCCAATAAATTTGATAACTTAAGTGAAATGGATGACTTTCTCCAAAAATATAGGCTCCCTAGATTAACAGAGGAGGAGATAAATTGCTTAAATAGTCCCATTTCAGAAAAAGAAATAGAACAAGCTATTAATCAACTCCCCAGGAAAAAATCCCCAGGGCCAGATGGATTCACATGTGAATTCTACCAAACATTTAAAGAACAATTAGCCCCAATGTTATATAAATTATTTGAAAAAATAGGGGATGAAGGAGTCCTACCAAACTCCTTTTATGACACAGACATGGTACTGATACCTAAACCTGGTAGATCGAAAACTGAGAAAGAAAATTATAGACCAATCTCCTTAATGAATATTGATGCTAAAATCTTAAATAAGATATTAGCAAAAAGACTTCAGAAAATCATCTCCAAGATAATACACTATGATCAAGTAGGATTTATTCCAGGAATGCAGGGCTGGTTTAATATTAGGAAAACTATTAATATAATTGACCATATTAATAATCAAATTAATAAGAACCATATGATCATCTCAATAGATGCAGAAAAAGCATTTGACAAAATCCAACATCCATTCCTACTAAAAACTCTTGAGAGTATAGGAATAAATGGATTATTCCTTAGAATAATCAGGAGTATATATTTAAGACCGTCAGTAAGCATAATATGCAATAGAAATAAACTGCAACCTTTCCCTGTAAGATCAGGAGTGAAACAAGGTTGCCCACTATCACCATTACTATTCAATATAGTACTAGAAACGCTAGCCTCGGCAATAAGAGCCGAGAAAGAGATTCAAGGAATTAGAGTAGGAAATGAGGAAATCAAACTATCACTTTTTGCAGATGACATGATGGTATACTTAGAGAACCCCAAAGACTCTGCTAAAAAGCTACTAGAAATAATTCAAAATTTCAGCAAAGTGGCAGGATACAAAATAAATCCACATAAATCCTTGGCATTTTTATATATCACTAACAAAATGCAACAGCAAGAGATACAAAGAGAAATTCCATTCCAAACAAATGTTGAGAGTATAAAATATTTGGGAATCCATCCACCAAAGAAAAGTCAGGAATTATATGAGAAAAATTACAAAACACTTGCCACAAAAATAAAATCAGATTTAAATAATTGGAAAGACATTCAGTGCTCTTGGATAGGCCGAGCGAATATAATAAAGATGACAATACTCCCCAAACTAATCTATTTATTTAGTGCTATACCAATCAGACTCCCAAGAAACTATTTTAATGACCTAGAAAAAATAACAACAAAATTCATATGGAAGAATAAAAGGTCAAGAATTGCAAGGGAACTAATGAAAAAAAAACTCAGAGGAAGGTGGTCTAAGTGTACCTGATCTAAAGCTATATTATATAGCAGCAGTCACCAAAACCATTTGGTATTGGTTACAAAATAGACCAGTAGATCAGTGGAACAGATTAGATACAAAGGACAAAAAAGGGTACATCTATAGCAATCTAATCTTTGACAAACCCAAAGATTCCAACATTAGGGATAAAAATTCATTATTCGGAAAAAACTGTTGGGAAAACTGGAAATTAGTATGGCAGAAATTAGATATGGATCCACACTTAACACCATATACCAAGATAAGATCAAAATGGGTCCATGATTTAGGCATAAAGAGGGAGATAATAAATAGATTGGAGGAACAGAGGATAATCTACCTCTCAGACTTGTGGAGGAGGAAGGAATTTATGACCAGAGGAGAACTAGAGATCATTATTGATCACAAAATAGAAGATTTTGATTACATCAAACTAAAAAGTTTCTGTACAAATAATACTAATGCAAACAAGATTAGAAGGGAAATAACAAATTGGGAAAATATTTTTAAAAACAAAGGTTCTGACAAAGGTCTCATTTCCAAAATATATAGAGAACTGACCCAAATTTATAAGAAACCGAACCATTCTCCAATTGATAAATGGTCAAAGGATATGAACAGACAATTCTCAGAGGAAGAAATTGAAACTATATCCACTCACATGAAAGAGTGTTCCAAATCACTACTGATCAGAGAAATGCAAATTAAGACCACTCTGAGATACCACTACACACCTGTCAGATTGGCTAAGATGACAGGAACAAATAATGACAAATGTTGGAGGGGATGTGGGGAAACTGGGACACTAATACATTGCTGGTGGAGTTGTGAAAGAATCCAGCCATTCTGGAGAACAATCTGGAATTATGCCCAAAAAGTTATCAAACTGTGCATACCCTTTGACCCAGCAGCGCTACTACTGGGATTATATCCCAAAGAAATACTAAAGAGAGGAAAGAGACATATATGTGCCAAAATGTTTGTGGCAGCTCTTTTTGTTGTAGCTAGAAACTGGAGGATGAATGGATGTCCATCAGTTGGAGAATGGTTGGGTAAATTGTGGTATATGAAGGTTATGGAATATTATTGCTCAGTAAGAAATGACCAGCAGGAGGAATACAGAGAGGGTTGGAGAGACTTAAATCAACTGATGCTGAGTGAAATGAGCAGAACCAGAAGATCACTGTACACTTCAACAACAATGCTGTATGAGGATGTATTCTGATGGAAGTGGAAATCTTCAACATAAAGAAGATCCAACTCACTCCCAGTTGATCAATGATGGACAGAGGTAGCTGCACCCAGAGAAGAAACACTGGGAGGGGAATGAAAATTGTTAGCACTAATATCTGTCTGCCCAGGTTGCATGTACCTTCGGATTCTAATGTTTATTGTGCAACAAGAAAGTGATATTCGCACACATGTATTGTACTTAGACTATATTGTAACACATGTAGAATGTATGGTATTGCCTGTCGTCGGGGGGAGGGAATAGAGGGAGGGGGGGTAAATTGGAAAAATGAATACAAGGGATAATATTATAAAATATATATATATATATATATAATAAAAAATATAAAAAAAAAAAAAAAAGTCAAAAAAAAAAAAAAAAAAATTGGCTCCCACCTACCATTATGGGTTGATAGAATAATACTCTCTTTCACACATTTTATCCTCCAATCAAACTGTCATATTTGCTGTTTCCTTAAACTCAGGTTTGCTTCTCCTGCCTCCATGCCTCCCTTTCTGTACCTGGATTGTGTGATTTCTTTGTTCTTAGAGTTCTTGGCTTGCTTTAAGGCTTATTTATTGCTTGAAATAGAAAACCTACCCTGATGCCCGTAATTCTTACTGTTCTCTGCTCTACCTTAAATTATTTCATTTTTATTTATAAATTGTTTTTTTCCAATAGAATATAAAATTCAGTACAAATATGATTTTTCTTGTTTCTTTGTATTTCCTCCTAGCAGTGTCTTCATATATTAACCCTTTAATGAATGCTTGTGTGATTAGATTGAGCTAGGTTGGGTAGGATGTTCTTTTAGCCAACATCACTTTTCCGTTCTCTGCATTATATGTCGTTGTTCTTGGAACATTTTAATCCTGATGTGTGCTTTGGGATTCTCTTGCCTTTTAGATATTAGTATTTCATCTCTTTAAGCCAAAAATGATTCAAAGAAATTCTTTTTCAGCTCATCAAAGGGTACATGTTCAACATTGGGGCAAATTATAACTTCTCCATACTTTGTCATCCTAAATCTAGAAACCCCCCAATGCCTGCCTGTGACCTGAAGGTCACACTAAATTCTAAAAACCTTGGCCAGAACCATGGAAGCTCTGGCTAGTATGTTTTACCTTCTGGAAAAACTTGAGATAGTATCTGAATAGTGTTTTCATTTACTGTCTAAGGATCAACCTAAATCTAGAGAAAGGTTATCTCCTTTCTACCTACTGTGTGACCTAGAACAGAAACCTAGCTCTGGAAGATGTATCCATGTCAATCTTGTAGCTCCTGCCCTGGGATCCAGTTGTCCAGTAGATGATGGTCACATAGTAAATCCACCCCATCATACTCCATTCTTATAAAGCCTCCTTTACAGGGTTTCTCTTCCCCTCAGCTTTCCCTTTAAGGGCAGCTGAAACAGCCTTCACAGGAAAGGATCCTTTCAGGGCTTCAGAGACCCCCACAGGTCAAAACCAACCAAACTGAGAAATTACATGGCAGCAATAAGAATGAAGCAGAGAAAGGAAGCCAAACTGCATTTTAAAGGAAATCATTCTTCAGAGGATAAACAACTGGGCCAAAGACTTGGCCTAAGGGGGGAAATAATAAGAATGAGAATAACAATGAAAACAATTCTATGATTCTAAAATTGGAACTAAAAAGGCAGCTCCAGCGATGTAATCAGTGTTAGCGGAGAGAAAACTGCAGAGAACAGACAGACTGCTCTTAAGTTAGGCCTTCCTTTTCCTAATTGGTTTCCTGCTGAGAAAAAGTAACTGCTGAATGAGGGAGGGAACAGCCTATTGTGAGAGAAGGAATTATTTTTTTTTTTTTATATTCCTGAAGCATTAACATTGAGGCTATAGGACAGAAAGTGGACAGCTTTCCTTTTACTGCCTGCTCCCACCATCAAATGTAGCACATTTTTGATCTCTTTAAAACAAATTATTCATGGTACTAGTGGCAACAAGGCAGCACAATAGATAAAGCTACTGGATGTAGAAGCAGCAAGAGTTGAGTTCAAATCTGACAGCAGATACTTAGCTATGTGACTCTGAGGATGTTGCTTCACATCTGTTTGCCTTAGTTTTCTCAACTATAAAATGGGAGTAATAAAAACATCTGTTTCCCAGGATGTGAGGATCAAATTAGAGACTTTAGGTCAGTGACTAGAATATAGTGAGTATTATGTAAATGATAATTGTTATCATTATTATTATTAACAATATTGTTCTTATTTCAAATTCTGGACTGTGAAAGGTAGATGGAATATCTAACTTTGGATGGAACATTGTATATATATGAAATATATGATATGTAAAATATCAGAACTGGAAGTCACCTTGGGATATAGAATATAAAACATCAGGATTGGAAGGAATCATAGAACATAGGAAATAGAATATCAGAGGTGGAATATAGAATGGCAGTGCTGAGCCAGACCTTAAAATATTTCTGACATAGAATGTTAGAACTGGAAAGGGCTAGAAAACAATGAATGTATAATATTTTAATTGAATAATTTAATTGAATAGGGTATTAGAGGCTATAATTCACTAAACAGTAAAGCTAGGAGAATTCTTAATATAAGTGAAAACTAGAAGAAGATTATAAAAGAATGTAGAATGATACATTTGGAAAGCCCATGAGAGCATTGTATGTGGAATATTAGCGCTAGATGGGATATTAGAAAATAAGACAAACTGTCAAAGCTAGAAGGTACCTTAGAACATAAAATGTGTCATATTATAATTGAATGAAAAAAACAGAATGTAGAGTATATAATATCAGTGAAAATATATTGATAAATGTTGGAGAGGATATGAGAAAAGTGGGACATATGCATTTTTGGTGGAGTTGTGAACTAACCCAGCCATTCTGGAGGACAATTTGGAACTATCCCCAAAGAGCCAGAAAACTGTACATATCCTTTGATCCAGCAGTTTCTCTACTAGGTCACTGTCCCCAAAAGATCATAAAAAAGGGAAGAGTATCAACATGAGCAAAAATGTTTGTATCAGCTCTTTTTTGTAGTGACAAGGAACTGGAAATTGAGTGGATACCCATCAATTGGGGAATGGCTGAACAAATTGTGGTATATGGATGGAATGGAATGGAATGGGATACTATTTTTCTGTAAGTGGAATGGAATACTATTTTTCTATAAGAAATGATGAGCAGACTTATTTCAGAAAATCCTGGAAAAACTTACCAGAGCTGATGCTGAGTGAAGTGAGCAGAATCAGGAAAACAAATACATTAGCAGCAAGATCGTATGATGACCAACTATGACAGACTTAGCTTTTTTTTTAGCAATTCAGTGATCTAAGAGAGTTCTAAAAAACTTGGCATAGAAAATGCTAATCACATCCAGAGAGAGAACTGTGTAGATTTAATGCAGATCAAAGCAGAGTATTTCTCCTTTTTTTCTTTTTTTCTTCTTCTATATTTATATAGAAATATGACATTTCTATATATATGTTAGCTATTATTCTTATTAAAACAGAAAAAAACAAATGTTAAATGTTAAAATTTCTCATTGTTTTTCCCTTTTGTTCTTATTTTTCTTCCCCAACATGCATGATATTGGAATATGTATACATATAACTGCACATGTATAATCTAGAAGTAAAATAAAGTTAAACATTTTAAATGAAGTGACATAGAACACTGAAGAGAGAATAGCAATTCTAGAAGGGGACTGAGTATACAGAATATCAGAACTGGAAGGGAACTCAGAACAGAATACAGAATATTAAAACTGAAATGTACATGAGAATAAGTATTTAGGCAGACACTTTGGAAATGATAGATTTTAACCTCTTTCCTTTCAGAAATGAGAATACTGAGACTTGGAGATTAAAGGGATTGTTCAAGAGAAAGCCAAAACAATATGTGGCCTTAAAACCATTCTAATTTTTAGCATGAATAGTCAGCCTTCTATGGATAAGGCATGAACAGTCCCCAAGCTCAAATGAAATTGTACTGTAGCTGGAATTAAAAATGGGTGAAGAGAACAGCTATAGCTATTTTTGAAATGTTTTATGAAGTGATATGTGCTCTCTTTACATTCATTGCATAAGATCCCAATTTAATTGACAAAGAAATGAACTCAAAAACAGATTATACTAGAAGTCTATCCAAGGGGAGAAAATTTGAAAGGCTAAATATTTATTTAGCCCCTTTCTGTCAAGGACACTCAAAGTTTTCTAGCGAATAGAATGGTGCATGGAGCTATTGATGAGTAGTGTACTTTTAATCTCCTTTTATATTGAGAGAAGATGTGATGGGCAAAGAATGAAGTTGGATCAGGTTAAATGAAGAGAACGTGGAGATCCTGAAATTTCCCACTAGCCAGCTTACATTCTTGTCCTGTCTCTTATCATTTAAACTGCTATCCTGTTGTAATTTATCAGCATTCAATATGAGATGTTTATTCAGTAGTAATAATGACGGTATATGTGCAGAACCATTCATAATGCATATCCTCGCTCCATTTATAAGCAAGAGTTTTCATTTATGTAATGGAGGCAACTTGTGCCCATCGATCTCCTTTATGTACTCTCCATGCTCTTGACTCCATGGCATTGGTCATTGATAATATGTTCCGGAAAGGCTAGCCTGCAGAAGACCAAGATAATGATCCTTATCATGATGACGATCTAATAGAGTAAGAAATGTTAAACATTTTATTCTAGCCTAGGTGTAGTGCTGTGCATTAGAAATAGTGGCAGTTAGGTGGAATAAGAGAGGACAGATTGTACTTGAAGAAGACATTTGATTCATTCCTTGGATAATTCATAGCTTTGACCCCGTTCAAGTCTTTTCTTTCTTTGCTTCATCATCTGTAAAATGGAAATAAGGATAGCACCTATTTCAGATGCTAATCTGGGAAACAAATGTGATAATACATGCAAAGCATTTTGTAAAGTTTTAAAACACTATATAAATGTTAGCTATTATTCTTATTAAAAGAGAAAGAAAACAGATAAATGTTAAAGGAATGGAAGAAAAAAAATAAAAAAGTTAAGAGAGTTATGAAATCATACATTGAGCCTTAAAAAGACTTTAGATATCAAGCAATTAACTGGTGAAATAAGGAGAGTGCCAGGCTTTGAATCAAGAAGATTTATCTTCATGAATTCACATCTAGTCTAAGATACTAGTGTGTTCCTGGGCAAGTCACTTCACCCCAATTGTCTAGTTTATCTGTCAAATGAGCTGGATAAGAAAATGACAAATCACTTCAGTATCTTTGCCAAGAAAAATATAAATTGGGTCAGAAAGAGTCAGATACAACTAAGATGACTGAAAACAACAAATTCTAAACATTCATCTAACATTTGCATCTTGTAGTCCAAGAACTGAAATGACTTGGAAACATCTCATAATTAGTAGCAGAACCAAGCTTTGAAATTATGTTCTTTAAATTTAAACTTAGAAGTTTTTCGTGTTTCTAAGAAGAACCTGAGAGGGAGGAAGGAAGGAAGGAAAGAAGGAAAGAAGGAAAGAAGGAAGGAAGGAAGGAAGGAAGGAAGGAAGGAAGGAAGGAAGGAAGGAAGGAAGGAAGGAAGGAAGGAAGGAAGGAAGGAAGGAAGGAAGGAAGGAAGGAAGGAAGGAAAGAAAAGGTAAGTTTTTAAAAGATACATAAAAATGCTGAAGGAGATGATCTAATCATTGGAGAGAAGACAGGAGGAGAAGTGGAAATAAGGAGAAAAATAACAAGAGAGATTTTAGGTTTACATTTATCATGTCCTAAACTAGGTAGTGCCTAAGATTATAGAGATAAAATCCCAAAGGACGTGTCATGGCAAATAGGTAGCACAGTGGATAAAGTGACCTGGCCTAGAATCAGGAAAACAATGTTCAGATCCAGTCTCAGCACACCCTAATTGTGTATCACTAGGTAATTCTACTTTTTCTCAGCTTCCTCATCTGTAAAATAGGGATAATAATAGCACCTATTTTCCAGTATCCTTGTAATGATCTAATGAGATAATAATGGTAAAGTATTTAGCATGGTATGACATTATTATTTTAAAAGTTCATCAGAAGTCAAGGTTTGAAGCAGTAGAATGCTATAGCAAGTGATCTGTCATTAAATAACATCTATTTTCCCTTGAATGAAATTTCTGAGTGATATTGAATGTTGTTCATTACAAAAATGTCAACAAACAAAAGGATATTCTATAAAAATTCAAGAGCTTATATATTTATTATATATATTATATTCTTTCTCCAAGAGAGTGACTTGAAAACATCGTATTGAAATTAAGCTGATACAAAGATTGTTTGAATTGGTGTTGAAAGAGTTGAGTGGGAAAAGTAAGGAAAAGTCAGAAATGTCTTACAAATAATCTGTTTCAAATCCTTCTGCAGCAGGAACAATATGAAATGAACCTGTCTTTTGAAAGTGCATGTATAATAGAACTAATAAATTTAAAGATACTTTGAACAGATAAGCAACTTTGTGATCAGTTGATTCATTTAGTTTTCTACTGTTAATATAATTTGCTTAACATTTTCATAGAGTGATTATTACAAATTATAGAAATGTAAGTTGAGCATCCTTAAATTAATTTTATTTTGTTCTGATATCCAAAAAATTGTTTGTGTTTTTATTTTGCATCAGTCAATTCTGAATGAACTGGTTTCCAGTGAGAAATCCACTGGAAAAAAAGGAGGAAAATGAAGGCAAACCAATAGTTAGATTGACAGTTGAGTATATATAATATAGATTTCTATCTATTTCACTTCCTCAAAATTTATCACACACACACACACACACACACACACGTGCAATATCTCATACTTTTAGTCCTTCCCCTTCATTCCCAATAAAAAGAAAGTGAAGTCCCCTATTTTTCTTCCCATAAAGACTGCTTCAAATTACATTTCCTTTTTATTGTCACTTTCCTTTATGTTGTTATCGTATCATGATTATCATTTTTCTTGTTCCCCTAAATTATCCTTGCATCACTTCAAACACATTTTCTCATTTTTCTATGAAATGTT
This sequence comes from Sminthopsis crassicaudata, assembly GCF_048593235.1. Taxonomy (NCBI): domain Eukaryota; kingdom Metazoa; phylum Chordata; class Mammalia; order Dasyuromorphia; family Dasyuridae; genus Sminthopsis; species Sminthopsis crassicaudata. Next base: position 229,626,845 of record NC_133622.1, on the reverse strand, counting down.
CATATTTGTAGCTTATTATATTATAATTATATTCTGTAATCCCATTTACCATTTCCAAATGGTGAAAAGCTCTTTGTCTCCTTTTACTGATATGCAACAAGATCCAGATATCATTAATGTACTGCCTTAAGGTGTGCAAAGCGATCATACTTTATTTTGTTTAGATAGTACCTTTTCTTCCTTGTCCTTTTTTTTTTTTTTTTTTTTACTATGCGGAATATTTGGATAAAAGGATCTAAGGAGTTTTCTGACATTTCCCACATAATTCCAAATCATTTGGTAAAAGAATTGGAACAATTTACAAATAATATATTAATGTGCCATTCTTTAGTTCACCATGCCAAAAATGATACTTGTGATCCTTTGCCATCATTGTGAATTCAATGGGTGTGAGGTAAAACTTCTGACTTTGTATTTATCTAATCATGAGAAATACAGAACCATCATATGTTGATAGTTTTTCATTCTTTATTTAAGAAGTTCTTATGACCTTTGGCCATTAAACTATTGAAAAAATGTGTTTGGTCTTTTACATTAATATAATTTGCTTCTCTATTTAAGTTATATAAAATAGTGGATGCAAAGATATTGCCCCTAAACACCAGTTTCCTTATTCTAGCTACATCAATTTTATTTGTGCAAAGGCTTTTCAAATGCATATTTCTTAAATTTTCTTTTCTTGTGATCTTTCCCTTATTTGATTAAAAGATCTTCTACTATTCATAGCTGTGATTTAAAAAAAAAAAAGAAATAATATGACCAGCTATATTTAGGTGCATATGAATTTAGAATACATTGTGATATATGGCATAAGATTATGATCTAAATCACTTAGGGGTGAGGGCACACTGACTTCAAGTTTTTATGATATTTTTTTTCCAAAAAGGAAGTCTTTCCCCAAGGTAGTTTATATTTTTTAAAGCTCTGAGATATTGATTTTGAATGCTTTTTTAAAGGAATTCTTGTTTATTTTGTCTGTTTTATTAATCAATTTCTCTAAGTTTTAACCAGTATGAAATAATTTTGATGATTACTGCTTCACAAGGATAGTTTGAAGGATACAAGTAATTTTCTCCCTAAATTTCTATTTTATTATTATTTCCACTAAGATTTTAGTTTCTTATTCTGTTTTTAAATTTTTTAAATTTCTTTTGAAATAAAATTCTTTTATACTGTAAATTCTAGACAGTTAGCAACCCTATATAAATTTATTTAAATAATATTGACAGTTTTATTATATTGACATGCCCCAACCATAATAAACACATGTGTTTGTTGTGTATGTATACATATTTATGTGTATATGTATATATTCATACAAATAGACATATACATATAAACAAACACACATATATAATTATCTGACTGCATACAATTATGCACAAATCATTATTGATAATTTGCTTTAGCTCTGTTGATGTAAGCATCTCTGTTAGGAGTGTTGAATGATTTTCTACTTCTCTTCCTCAAAATTTGTGGTGTTCAATTATCCATGTGGCAAAATAGATGGAGTGTTTGACAGGAAGACAAAAATTTCTTAGAAATAGAAAAAAATCTTAGAATATGAATCTCAAAGATAAAAATGATAATTCTGTTCAATTGAAACATTTCTCTCCATCAAATTTCCCTAATGATATTCCTGGTCAGGATAATTCCTCCTATCCCAAACATGTCCTATCTTACATCATATAGATCAGTTTACCTAGAGGATCTATGGACACAAACCCCTAATAAAATGTAAGAACCTTGAGGACAAGTATTGTGATTCTTTTTGTCTTCTATGTCTATTGGCTAGCAGAGTATTGAAGCACATAGTATTAAGACTGAAATATAATAGATATTCCAAAATTGCTTGTTGATGAATACATTAGATTTATTTTTTCCTTTTAAATTATATTATATATGTTTTTTTCTTTTTACATCCCAGTCATTTCATATCCATCCCCCAAAACCTTCCCTATTTATATTGAGTTCTTCCTTATGAAAAGAAGGAAGAGGAGGAGAAGGAAAAAGATACGTAGAAGAAGAACAAGAAAGAGAAAGGGAAAGAAAGGAAGAAAGGAAAGAAGGATGGAAGGAATGAAGGAAGGAAGGAGGGGAAAGGGAGGGAGAGAAGAAGGGAGGAGGAGGGAGAGAGACAGGGAAAGAGGGAGGAAGGAAGGAATGAGGGAAGGAATAGAGGGAGGGAAGATGGAAAGAAGGAGGGAAGAAAGGAGGAAGGGAAGGAGAAAAAATGCGTTAAAAAGTGCAAAACTATTTTTCAATTCGTAAGGAGAATTAATTAATTCTCTTTTTGGAAGTAAATAATTTATTTTTATTTTCATCATACATACATCTGAATTGTATTACATCATTGCACTGATTAAAATAGGTCTTTCACAAATATATTACTATTGCTATATATAATGTTCTTGTTCTGTTCACTTCACTTTGGACTCATTCATATGTCTTCCCCAGTTCTTCTTAAGCCATCCCAATTGTCATTTCTTATACCACAATAGTATTTCAGTGAGATTTCTCTTCTGAAAGATAAATAAAACTAAGAATATAGAAAGCTAATTTGAAAATTCTTGCAAATTTTCACCTCTTTAGGATTCCTCAAATTTCCATTGTTTTAAAATTTATAAAAATCTATTTTGTCTCTACTATATTTTCCACCCAATTGGGAAATTTTTTAAGAGACAGAGAGAAAAACAGGAAAAAAAGAAGCATATTTCTTGTACATGTAGTCAAACAAATCCAATACCTCCAATTTCTTGCAGTTATCAAAGTAGTTATTTTTTATATTTTATGTCTTTGAATAAATTGTTCTCCTAACTGCATCACATCATAAAAATTTCATAATACTATTTCCTATTAAGTCCATACCTTTCTATCATGAACAAGGTGTTTTATTATCCTACATCCAGAGATTATGTAGGTTTTTCAATTAATTAAAATAGCAAGTTTTAAATAAACATTTATTAAACATCTGCATATTCCAGACACTACTTTATGTGCGGGTACTTAGAATTATGTTTCCTTTTAATAAGTTTGTAATTTAATATCGTTGTAGCTATTGTATGTATTTCCTTTGTTTCTGCTTATTTTTTTTCTGGATCAATTCATACATTTCTTCATTTTGTCTGCATTTCTGATATTTATTATTCCTTATTTCACAATAATATTCGATTACATCCACATATATAATTATTTTTTCTTCCCCTAATCCATTCTAGAATTAATGAGAACCTACTTTTTTGTTTGTTTTGCTATTAACAGTTTGTATATGTGTGACATTTCTTTCTCTCTTTCACTTGTATTATCAGCCCAGTATTATGATTTCTGGTTCAAAGGAAATTTATGGGGACAACTAAATGGTATAGTAATAACAATCCCTGGAATCAGGAGGACCTGAGTTCAAATCTGATTTCAGAAACTTAATACTTACTAGCTGTGTGACCCTGGGCAAGTCATTTAACCCAATTACCTTGTCAAAAGAAATCAAAGGGAATAGATGGAATAATAAATTTTCTTGCATAATTCAAAATTGACATCTGAAACATCTGAATCAATTCACAACCATCATCAGCACTAAACTGTTCCTTTTTTCTGACCAACAGTCCCTCCAAAATAATTACTATCTTTTGTCAAGTTTGATAATTGGTACTCTGTGAAGTGAAATAATTTTAATTGATAATCTGAAGCACATTTTCACTTTTTTAGAGTTTGTAAATTTTTTACTAAAAAAAATGTGTATGTTTAGAAGAATTTCACATCTTTAGGTTAATATTAGGTTGATAGGCTAAGTTTAGGTGATATAGGTGTTTAACCTATATCAGATTGTTTTCTGTCTTAAGGATGAGGGATAGAAGAGGAAAGGGAAAAAAATTCAGAACATAAGATGAATGTTGAAAACTATCTTTGCATGTATTTGGAAAAATAAAATATTATTTTAAAAAAGCAAATAAAAAAAAGATTTGTTTATATCATTTGACTATCTATTTTCAAATGGTGTTTGATTATATAGACAAGTATGTGTATCTGTATTAGTTCATCCATATTTTAGTTATCCTAGTGCTTTCAATGCTTAATGAGTCAAATAGTTTCCTCGTCTACTGTATTTTTCTTATTCTATCTTAATGTGGGTACGTATATATGAATGTGCATATGCGTGTTTCTGTTTTTAAAACTATCAATTCTATTTTTTGTGATCTATTCTATTCCTTGTTTACTTAAGTATTCTTCTCTTAATCATAGATCTGAAAAGTATCCGATTATGTTCACTCCCATTTTTAGGATGTGACTTTTTTACATGCAGATGCCATATTCATTTTTATAGTATTGCATATAGCTGAAAATGTAAAGGGATTGATGGGAAAATAATGTTAGTTTTGGATGTTCATAGGACATCCAGTTTGAAATGATGATGAGTGTCTGGAACTCAGGAAAAAAAATCAACACAAGGGTTCTAGACATAGCACATGATAATTTTCTACATAACTTCTTTTTTTTTAATTTAGAATTTTTTTCCACAGTATATATGCATGAGTAATTTTTTTTATAATATTACCCCTTATATTCGTTTTTCCAAATTATCCCTCCCCTCCCTCCACTCCCTCCCCCGATGACAGGCAATCCCATACATTTTACAATTTTCTACATAACTTCTTATTCTCATGCTTTGTATCTAGCTCATAGGCTCAATCCTGTTTGCTTCAGTTTCCTCATCTGTAAAATGCTCCAGCGAAGGAAATGGCAAACCATTCCAGCATTTTTGCCAAGAAAATCACAAAGGAGGTCATGAAGAATCAGACATGACTGGACCAATTAAACAACAAAAGTGACTTAGTCATTTCACACAATTTCCAAGCCCTTTTTGAGCCTCAGTTTCTTCATCTGTAAAAAGAAAATCTATAAATTTTTAAACCTAAATGACTTCTATCCTCCTTTCTTCCTCTCCATCTGTGATTCTCTGATCCCAGTTTGCATCTTTATGGGATTCTTGTCAATTTCTGCTAGCCATGGTAGAATATCCTCGGGAAGAAGAAAGATCTTGGATTTCATTCCCCCCTTTCTTTGCTCTTCAGCTAAAATGGCTATTGAGCTTTCCTTATTTGTTCATCTGCTCTGAAAATTCAATGGAATAAAATAGTCTTGAATGTTCCCAAAAACCTAAGGTTTATTCCTCAAACAACAATAATGTACAGGGTCACCAAGAAAATATTTTCTTACTATTTTAGGGGCATTGTTTAAACTTCCCTTGGCAAGAAACAATACTCAAGGAAAAAAGAGTAGATAAGAGCAAATGATGTAATTGAGTTGATCCTGCATTGAGTGCAAATAAAAAGGGGTTTCTGGCAGGGATGTATTTCATGAGATAAACATCTCACTGGACCCTGTTTAAAAAATTCTCTCAAATTTGGGCTTGCAAACATGTCCTTATGAATCAGTGTTTTTCACCATTATCAGTGTCTCAACTTTGTTTTGAAAATGTCTGTTCCATCACTGACTATGGAGAGCCATGGTCACTCTAAAGAAGATGGCAAAATGTATCCATTAACTCTCCTAAGGGCGTTAGGAGCTCAGAGGAGACTATTCCATATGCAATTTGAAAATTATTTCCAATTACAGATTAGAGGATAGCATGGTTGGACATATCATTTAATGGGACATAATGCTTTTCTTTTAGTCATCTCTCCTCACTGCTATAAGAGCCCAGCATGCTGATGTAGCCTGACAGATTTCTACATTCTGACAGTCACCTGATGTGAAAACGAGAATGAGCTGAGTTTTGCTACAAATGGATGCCAGCAATGATCGATCTTTTAAATAAATTGCATGAGACTTCCAAAATTGGGTGTAATTGGAATGTATTCATCAAATTTTGGATTTGGTCTCAGGAGCAACAGGAAACTAGCAAGAAATGTTTGAAGGGAACATTTGTAAAATATAAGAAAATAGCCACCCATTAAAGTTGAGGTGAAAATTAATGAAAGATAGACAATAGTTACTCACAACTCTGCAGAGAATTAGTATGTCACATAAAGAAATGATATTTTGCAAACCTTTTGCTGTGTGATATTTCCCTGTGTTCCTCTCACCTTTCCATCATTCAAATTTCCATTATCACGTTTTAGCAACTTTAAAGCAAAAAATATTCTTTAGGAAATGGGAGAAAAAACATTTTTTTTAAAAAGTGGAATACTTTGATCTAACCTTGGAAGGCAGTTTCTATTGTATACGGGGCATTGTGGGAAGACAAAGAAAAATAGGACACAACCTCCTATCCTCCTGGAGCTTGTAACCAAGCAGGATATTTAAGCCAGTTATCCCCAGTTCCTGGCACAAACCCTGGTGATTAGTAAGGATTCACTGATAGACCATTATATATAAATAACCACAGCTCATGGCAGAATAATACAGTACACTTTCACATATTATCTCTCCATCAATTCAAAGGTTTTGGACTGGAAAGAACCTGAGAAACCATCAAGCCCAACCCTCTCATTTTTATAGGTCAAAGGAATAAGTCCCAGGAAACTATAGACATTTTCTCTTTTGGAACCAAATGCAACTGATTTGGCAGAAAATGATTTTTTTTCCTTTCTCAGTGTTCTTCAACTTCAGTTTTTCTTCACTTTCCTGGGCTTTTTCTTCACTTATAAAAGGAGAAGAGGAAACATTGTGAGTCTATTATATTTTATATCTTTGATTCTTGAAAACTGGGTAGGATTTGGGCATTCTCAAAATTCTGGAATCACATGAACTCAGAGTTAACTTGGAGGAACCTCAGTGGCTAGCTAAGTCAGCTCGCACCTGACTATGATTTCTGAATATAAAATATTAAGCAATTGGGCATGAAATCTCAGTGTGAAGGCCTTTAATGGAAGGGACCTTACTACCTTCATCATTTAAAAAAAACCCATTCTCATTTCAGATAACTATAATTAATGGGAAGCTCTGTTCCACTGATTTTTTTTTTTTTTGTTAAACATTCTGTATTTTTTCTGAAAACTACACTAAATGTCCTTTTGTAGTATATGCCCATTGTTTCTAATTCTGGCTACTGGGGCCAAATATAATCAATCTAATCTTTCATGTGACAGAAGTTCAAATACTTAGCTATCATGACCTACACATGCCAGCACCTATTTCCCATGCCTTCTCTTTGTATAAGCTCAGATTCCTCATTTTTTTCTAATCAATCATTAAATCCACTTTTTGAAATGTATGAGCTGTATGATCCTAGATGAGTCTTTTACTATTGTTCATCCTGTTTTCTCATCTATAAAATAGGGATAACAATACCGCCCCAAGTTTTTGTGAGGATAATATGAGATAGTGTTTGTAAAAACACTTTGCAAACTTTAAAGTGAAGCATAAATACTATTTTAAATAGTATTTTATTTTTCCAACTACATGCACAGATTCTTTTAAGCTTTCATCTTGTGTAAAATCTTATGGTCCATTTTTTTCTCCCTTTAACCCTTTTCTCCCTTCCCCAAGAAAGCAAACAAATTGATAAAGCTTAAACATGTGCAGTTTCTAAATCTATTTCCATATTCTTCATACCTTGCAAGAAAAATAAAATAAAAAGGGGGAAAAAACACAAGAAAAAAACAAACAAACAAACAATGAAAAAGATAAAAATATTATGTTTTGATCTACATTCAATCTCCATAGTTCTCTCTCTGGATGTGGATGACACTTTCTTTCACACATCTGTTGAAATTGCCTTGAATCACCTTACTGTTGAAAAGAGCCAAGTCACATCATCAAGGTCCTCACATAATCTTGTTATTGTATACAATGTCCTCTTGGTTTTGCTCACTTCACTTAGCACTAGTTCATACAGCATTTCCAGCCTTTTTAAAAATCAGCTTACTCATATTTTTTATAGAATAGTAGAACAATATCTTATCATATTAATATGCCATATTTTTTTTAGTCAGTCCCCAGCTGATGAACATCCACTCATTTCCCTATTCCTTGCTATTACAAAAAGGGCTGCTACCAATATTGTTACACATGCAGATACTTTCCTCTCATTTATGATCTGAATGAATGCTATTGTTGATATTCATGATGGCAGTCTGTTCATCATCCTGATTTCCTTTCTTTCTAAATTGAAGTGTCCAGAATAAAATTTAATATTTCAGATGTGATCTGAAAAGAATAGAATTCCCTTTAACATTATTTTTTCATTCCTGGAAGCTTTTGCTCTCTTAATTTAACTCAAAACCATATTGTCTTTTTTACTCCTATGTCACAATATTGATTTAAATTGAACTTGTAGTCCATGTCAATCCCTCATTCTTATTTTTTTTTAAGGGAAAAATGACAATGAAAAAAATTACTTCCTAAACACACCTAATTTATTATGTACTTGTAAAATTAATTTTTTATTATATATATATATTTTATAATATTATCCCTTGTATTCATTTTTCCAAATTACCCCCCCTCCCTCTATTCCCTCCCCCCGACGACAGGCAATACCATACATTTTACATGTGTTACAATATAGTCTAGGTACAATACATGTGTGCGAATATCATTTTCTTGTTGCACAATAAACATTAGAATCCGAAGGTACATGCAACCTGGGCAGACAGATTGTAGTGCTAACAATTTACATTCCCCTCCCAGTGTTTCTTCTCTGGGTGTATCTACCTCTGTCCATCATTGATCAACTGGAAGTGAGTTGGATCTTCTTTATGTTGAAGATTTCCACTTCCATCAGAATACATCCTCATACAGTATCGTTGTTGAAGTGTACAGTGATCTTCTGGTTCTGCTCATTTCACTCAGCATCAGTTGATTTAAGTCTCTCTAAGCCTCTCTGTATTCCTCCTGCTGGTCATTTCTTACCGAGCAATAATATTCCATAACCTTCATATACCACAATTTACCCAACCATTCTCCAACTGATGGGCATCCATTCATCTTCCAGTTTCTAGCTACAACAAAAAGAGCTGCCACAAACATTTTGGCACATATATGTCTCTTTCCGCTCTTTAGTATTTCTTTGGGATATAATCCCAGTAGTAGCGCTGCTGGGTCAAAGGGTATGCACAGTTTGATAACTTTTTGGGCATAATTCCAGATTGCTCTCCAGAATGGCTGGATTCTTTCACAACTCCACCAGCAATGTATCAGTGTCCCAATTTCCCCACATCCCCTCCAACATTTGTCATTATTTGTTCCTGTCATCTTAGCCAATCTGACAGGTGTGTAGTGGTATCTCAGAGTGGTCTTAATTTGCATTTCTCTGATCAGTAGTGATTTGGAACACTCTTTCATGTGAGTGGATATAGTTTCAATTTCTTCCTCTGAGAATTGTCTGTTCATATCCTTTGACCATTTATCAATTGGAGAATGGTTCGGTTTCTTATAAATTATGGTCAGTTCTCTATATATTTTGGAAATGAGACCTTTGTCAGAACCTTTGTTTTTAAAAATATTTTCCCAATTTGTTACTTCCCTTCTAATCTTGTTTGCATTAGTATTATTTGTACAGAAACTTTTTAGTTTGATGTAATCAAAATCTTCTATTTTGTAATCAATAATGATCTCTAGTTCTCCTCTGGTCATAAATTCCTTCCTCCTCCACAAGTCTGAGAGGTAGATTATCCTCTGTTCCTCTAATCTATTTATTATCTCCCTCTTTATGCCTAAATCATGGACCCATTTTGATCTTATCTTGGTATATGGTGTTAAGTGTGGATCCATATCTAATTTCTGCCATACTAATTTCCAGTTTTCCCAACAGTTTTTTCCGAATAATGAATTTTTATCCCTAATGTTGGAATCTTTGGGTTTGTCAAAGATTAGATTGCTATAGATGTACTCTTTTTTGTCCTTTGTATCTAATCTGTTCCACTGATCTACCGGTCTATTTCGTAGCCAATACCAAATGGTTTTGGTGACTGTAAAATTAATTTTTGAAGCTCCACGTAAGACTTTATTTTTACATTCATATGTACACTAATGAAAATTTATTAGTTCTGTGACTCTAGGTAAGACCCTTAAACTCTCTAGGAGCCAGTTCCTTAACCTGTCAAAAATGATAATTATCTATCTTACAAAGTTGATTCTCAAATCAACAGATATAATATATAAAGTTCTTTGTAAACCATAAACTTCTAAAAGCTAGTTAATGTTATCTCTGGTGTTATTGTTATTAATTTCATTTTAATAAATCTCGTCCAATTTATGTTTTTGTCCTGATTTTGTTACCTAAGTTGTTATTATCAGCTATTCTAATGTGTTGGAAGCAATGAAATAGTTGGATTCATTTTATCTTCAAATTTGTTGTGTATTTAATCTATTTCTTTGTAATGATCCAGTGGTAAGCTTTGTTATTGTTGCCATGTTAATCCTCTTACCCTTTGAGTTTACTTTGTATTATTGATTATATATGTATTTGTGTGTTTATACATTTGCATAAAAATACATGTATTCTTTACACATTCAAATTTGAATATTTAGCAATTATTTAATGTTTTAAAATTTGAAAAGTACCTTTATATAGATTGCATTATTTGGTTCTCAAAACAAGCCTGTGAAATTGGTGTAATTATTCCCATTTTAGAGAGGGAGAAAATGAAAATAAGACAGTTGAAATGAGCACCCTAGCATCATACAGTGAGCAAATGTCAGACACAAGATTCAAAAATTAGATCTCCTTTAATTCTGAGTATACTACTCTCTTCACCATCCATCTACTAAATGTATAAAATATTAGATTTTACATTTCAAAAAAGACTAGTTGAATACCTAGTAAGAGGGATGAGAAGGAAAGCAAAATGTTACATCTTTCTCTTTCTACTTTTTCTAAGTATCAGTACCGATATCACTTTTAAATACTAATTTAATTATTGGATTTATGTTCATCCTTCTTGAAATTTTCAGATAAAATGACATATATTTATGCATGGAGATAGTTTGATATGTCACTTGGAATAGAATGTTATATAACCCCAGTAGAATATAAACCTTTTGGGAGTGTGGATAAGTTTTTAATTTTTCATTCCTAATGCCTTTTATATAGTAGGCACATCAAAAACATTAGTGTTTATTTAAATTGAATTGATATTCATGAATCATTTGCTGTCAGAAGCAGAAATATAGCTTTTTTACATTTTTTTTCTTCATACAATGTGTTATACAGATTCAAGGAATGTCACGATGGCAATGATGTACAATCAAAGTTTCTGTTTGTTTTCTGTGGACTCAGATGCTGGAGAAGAAATCACTTGGAGTCATCAAATTAGAAAACTCTGCTTTTCATTTTTGATAACTGAGAACCTGACAAATTGATCAATGGAAAAATCACTGTGTTGGCAGGGGCCATGATTGATAAACAAGACATGAAATGCCTCAACAACGCATCCTCCTTTTTATGGGTGACCCAATGTCAATAATAGTAACTCAGTTCAGAGATAAAAGAAATTATCATTTTTTTTGTCTCTATCCCAGTAATATTCTTGTTGCCACCTTTCATGGGAAAATCTTCTGTAAAGAAAGGTGTAAGTCAAAATTATGCCTCAAAGCAGTTTAAGTTATAAGAAAATCATAGACACAAAATATTTTACATATTACAGAATAGACATCTTGTTCTTTATGACTCTGAAACTTGGGTATTCAAGTTATTGGATTCTAAATTCTCTGCCATGATATTATATCAAAATCCAGCCTCCATCCAGATGAAGGAGTAAGAAACAAGATTTTTTGATCTCAAGAAAAAGAAAATGTACTTGGAAAGGAGCAGCAGCTAACATCACCCTTCTTATACAATTCATTTAGGCGAATGCATGATACCAATAACACTTTGACATACTAATATAACCTTTAATGCTCATCTCTATTATAATGAAAATTTTCATGTAAAATGAATTTTCCAGAGGAGGCTGAAAAAATAGCAAAATACAAAATAAATAACCTTATTACTTACTTGATGTACTCTACAGTGAATTCTACATCATTTATTTCAATAAGAGGAGTGCTAAAAGTATATAAGATTATAAAAGTAAATGGAAAGATATCTTACATTTTAAAAAAATATATTATGAAGGCAAGAAGGTCTGTTGAAAAAGGATGTGCCTTAGGAAAGGTAATAGAACGAGAAGACCACATTAGAGCTCATCAAGGGTGTATAAAATGAGAGCAGGACTCATGGGCATGGGAATAGGTAAACATGAACAATTCAAGGATGGAATGTTTCAGTAAGTACCTTGGAATTGGTTGGAGAGCAGAAAACCATGTTCTCCACATTTTTCCTTGTCCTTCTCCTCATGGGGAATCTCAGCCCTGTCACTGAGATAAATCAGGGAAGAGTGTACTTTTGGAGTGTTACATAAAGCTGTCTGCTTTGCCCAGCTTCCTGCCTTCAGGCAGACATCTAGTGAGAGCGTCCCAGACAGATGGTTCTCTATCCTTTGGTAAGCCAGGGCACAGCTGAGGGGGATAATGGCAGAAAACATGTCGCCATCAGCCTACTTCCATCTGGAATGAAGACTTTTTTTTTTATAAAAGGGCAAGCACAATGCTATTTTAAATCAGGCAAGTAGAGGATTTAGAGTCATAAATGGAGCTTTGCAACCATCCAATCCAACAGGCTCCTTTGACAGATAAGGGCACTGAGTGAGGACCTATCTTGCCCAAGGTCACAGAGGGAGTAAATAGCAGAATTGGGATTTAAAATGTCACTTTTAGGTTGGATCTTGAAAGAACTGAGGGGTCCCTAGGGTGGAAATCCGTTGTCCTGGACAACAATATGAGCAGAAGGCAAAGAGCTGGGACAGAGTAGAATTAGAAGGGGAAATGATATATCTACCATCGTATTGTCATAATTTTAGTGTTTAAATAGACTTTAAAGAAAATAAAACTCAATTTAATACTCTAGATTAAGAAACTGAGCCATGGAGAGATTAAATGCCTTTTTCAGTATCACACAGCCTGGTAGCGTCAAGATAAGATATCAACCTAACAATGAGTCCAAATCCCATTCTTCAGCTCCTATATCATTCATTCTCTGCTATAGAGTTCAGCTAGACTGAAGAATATATAAATGGAAACAGTATATGATAAGACTGGAAGAAAAATGGGTCCAGATGGTGGATGACCACGGATGACAGGTCAAAAAGTTGGGCCTTTATTTGACAGACAATGGAAAATCTCTGAAAGTTATTGAATTGAGGATTAATGATTAGAGCAGTACATTCAGAAGATTACTTGATGGATACTTTGATGGATAGGGTGGAGAGGGAGAAAGTGAAATAAAAGGCCAAGTAGGCGCTTATTAAAATATTCTATGTAATAGTTGATGTATGATCTTGAACATCAGTGATTTAAGTGACTTTTCCTGAAAATGGAGAGAAGAAATGGATGATATTTCAAAGTATAATCTACTTGACTGTTCATGGTGAGAGAAAAAAAGGAAGGAAAATGGGAGAATTTTAAGAGAATGGAAAAGCTACTCTTTCCCCTTTGGAAAGTCCCCTTTGGGACTCTGGTATTTGAGGGTACATATATACCTTTCTTATATGCTTAGCATACTATGTTATACATTAGTAAGAAATAGGGCTTATGCATTACCAAGATCAGGATGGAGATTATAAATCATCACATAATTTCACCTGAGGTAAATTTCTATCCATTTATTTGTCTATTTTCCTATATGTGTACTTACATATTAGTGTAAGTATGTTTGTGTATGGGAGGAAAGAAAGAAGGAGAAACAGAGAGACATAGGAAAAAAAAAAAGATTATCATGAATCAACATGTTAAATATCTGTGATTATGGCCATCTGGGAGTCTGCACCACCACTGCAAATCACAATCCAGCTCTAATTCAATAGGTAAAGATTGAAGAATTCCCTTATACTCAAAAAGGTTAAATGTCTTGCCCATAAGCACAGAGCAATTAATGTAAAGATTTACTTTTGCCATTTATTCATTCATTCATTTTTTGGGGGGGGGGAGTTACAATTTCATTATTCCTAAAACAGCCTATATAAAGAGGAAAAAAATACTTTAGGATGGATATTGTAGAAGTCAGTTTAGGCCCAAAATAGGATTGATCTTTACATTTAATATTACTAAACACAAGCATTTTAAGATTTACAAAACACATTACAAATAACCTCTCATGTTATTATCACAACAATACTGAGAAAGAGGCCCATTTTTTTTGTTTTGGCATTTTATTTTTTCTTAATTTATTTATTTTAATAGTACTTAACTTTCCCAAAGATATCCAAAAATAATTTTTAACATTTACCTTTTCAAAACCTTTTGTTTCAAATTTTTTTCTCCTCCCTCTCTCTCTTTCTCCCCTCCCCAAGACTATAAGCAATCTGATATATGTTAAACATGTGCAAACATGTGCAATATTTCCATATTCATTATGCTATACAAGGGGAAAAAAATTAAAGGGGAAAAACATGAGAAAGAAAAAAAAAAACAAGTAGTAAAACAAAAAGGGGAAAATATTATGCTTTCATTGCATTCAGTTTCCATAATTTTCTCTCTCTGGATGTGGATGGCACTTTCCATCACAAGTGTGTTGTAATTGCATTGAATGCAAATCATTTTTTGAAAAGAGGTAAGACCATTACTGGTGATAATCGCATAATCTTCTTGTGTACAACATTTTCTTTGTTCTACTTATTTGACTGCCAAGCCTTTCTGAAATCAATCTGCTTGATTTCTTATAGAACAATAATATCCCATTACATTCATGTATCATAGTTTGTTTATTCAGCCATTCTCCTCCAATGGCTGTTCACTCGATTTCCAGTTCCTTGCCACTATAAAAAGGACTGCTACAAACATTTTTGTACATTATCTCTTTGGCATACAGACCCAGCAGGAAAAATGTTGTAACAGAGATTTCACAGTTTTATAGCCCTTTGGGCTTAATTCCACATTGGTCTCTAGAATGATTGGATTAGTTCACAACTCCACCAACAATACATTAGTGTCCCAGTTTTCCAGATCCCCTCCAGCAGTTATGATTATCTTTTCCTGTCATCTTAGTTAGTCTGTGAAGTATGAAGAGGTACCTCAGAGTTTCAATTTGTATTTCTTCATATAAATGGCTTTAATTTCTTCATCAGAAAATTATCTGCTCCTATCCTTTGATCATTTAACAGTTGAGGAATGACTTATATTCTTATAAATTTGAGTCGGTTTTCAAGATACTTTAGAAATGATACCTTTATCAAAAACACTGACTATAATTTCCTGCCAACTTCCTGCTTCCCTTCTAATCTAAGCTACATTGATTTTATTTGTACAAAAACTTTTTAATGTAATGTAATAAAAATTATCCATCTTGCATTTCCTAATGTTCTCCATTTATTCTTTGACCATAAGTTTCTTCACAAAGATTTGAAGACAGACAATCCCTTGCTTTGCTAATTTCTTAGAGTATCACTCTTTATGTCTAAATCATGAATCCATTTAGACCTTATCTTGGTAGAGTGTATAAGATGTTGGTCAAAGTCTAGTTTCTGCCATACTATTTTCCAGTTTTCCTACCAATTTTTGTCAAATATTGAATTCTTATCCCAGAATTGGAGTCTTTGGGTTTAGGAAACATTAGATTATTATAGTTATTGACTATTGTGTGAACATAATCTATTCTACTTATCATCTCCTTTAGTTCTTGGAACCAAATGGTTTTGATGACAAGAGGTGCTATTGTTACTACCATTTTTACCAGTGAGGAAGCTAAGGAAGCCAGAGACTCTTTGACTTACTCAGGGTCACACAACTAATAATAATGTGAGAATGGATTTGCAGGCAGATTTTCCTTGTTCTAGGACCAGCACTTCATTTACTGTACTACTTGCATAGTATATTTATTGTGCTGCCTCTTACCCCTTCTTGGGGTGAATTTTGAGGCAATCCACGTGAGAGAAAAACGCCTTTCCATGTATTCAAATTGTTTTTGTTTTTCCCAAGATTTTGAAGCAGTTTTCCCAACCCCTTTCATAGAAGGCCACTGTTATTCCCTTTCAAAAATACATCAGTTTGAAAAGAAACATGTAAAATTCTTTAAATTTTATTATTAATTTTGACTTTCTTTTCTTTTCAAAGTTTGAGTTCCAAAGTATCTTTCTTCTTCTCAATCCTCTCTGACCAATTAAGAAAGCAGGCAAAATGATGTCAATTATACATGTGAAATCATGCAAAACATATTCCCAGATAGAGAAAGGGAAAAAGAGAGAGAGAGAGAGAGAGAGAGAGAGAGAGAGAGAGAGAGAGAGAGAGAGAGAGAGAAAAGAGACAGAAAGAGAGACAAAAGAGAGAGAGAAAGAGAGAGAGAGAGAGAGAGAAAAGAGAGAGAGAGACAGAAAGAGAGACAAAAGAGAGAGAGAGAAAGAGAGAGAGAGAGAGAGAGAGAGAAAAGAGAGAGAGAGAGAGAGAGAGAGAGAGAGAGAGAGAGAGAGAGAGAATTATGTTTCAATTGACATTTTCAGAGTTCATCAATTCTCTTCTGGAGTTAGATGGAATTCTTTCATAATGAGAATTCTGGAATTGCCTTGGATCATTGATCAGAGGAGCCAAAATTTTTCACAGCTGGTCATCATTATAATATTGCTGTTATGGTCCACAATTGTTTCTCAATTCTTCTCAATTCAGTGTGCATCAGTTCGCATGGATCTTGTCATTTTTTTCCCTTGAAGCCATCTACTGTGTCATGTCTTATAACATAATAGTACTCCATGACAATAGTGTCACAACCTCTTCAGCCATTCCCCAATTGATGAGTATCCTCTCAATTTCAAACTTTGCTATCACAAAAAGAGCTGCTATAAATGTTCTGAACATGCCCTTTTCTTTTTTACTTTGATCTCTTTGGAGTATAAATCTTGTAGAGGTACTGCTTGCTCAGGCCATGCAGTTTTATAATCCTCTGGGCATAGTTCCTAACAGTTCTTGTGACTGGTTAGACTACTTTACGCTACCACCAACAGTTTGTTGGTGTGCCCATGTTCCTTCACTTCTCTTGCATTGTCGTTTCTGACAAACAAAAGGTGCTATCTTCGAGATGTTTTTATTTTCATTTTTCTAATCAAAAGTGACTTGGAGCATTTTTCATATGATAATAGTTTTGATATATATTTTTTTAATTGTCTGTTGATATCCTTTGACCATATATCAGTTGGGGAATGATAATTATTTTTTAAATTGTACTCAGTACTCAATATGTTTGAGAAATGAAGACTTCTCAAAGAAAGACACTTTAATATTTTTATATTATTTCATCTATGGTACCCTTTGACAAATGCAGTTTCCTTGTTTACTTCTTTTAATTGGTTCTCTTTTTGATTTTGCTTTGTCTAAGGTCCTAAATGCTATCCCTGATTGGTTAGTGTAGCTGAAACATAGTAAATTTTGTTTCATCCCTTTATTTAAACTATGAATTCTTTCTATTTTAAGATTATCTCCATAAACAGCATATTCTACATGTTAGTTTCCGGTTTCTAATCCATTCTGCTATCCACTTCTATTGTATGGATGAGATTATCTCCCTTTCACATTCAAAATTATGATTACTGTTTATTTTCCCTCCATCCTCTCTTTTTCTGTTTATTTTTTTTTTTCAGTTTTTCCATTATTGTGTTATTCCTTTTCAAAAGTCTTCTTATTTTGATAAGGGGTAACTAGGTGGTATAGTGGATAGAGCTCTAAGCCTGGAATCAAGAAAACCAGATTTTGTAATCCAGCCTTAAACACTTACTAGTTGTGTGATTCTGAATAAGTCATTTAACCCTTTTTGCTTCAGCTCTTCATCTATAAAATGAATTTTAGAAGGAAATGGCAAATCATCATAGTGGTTTCTTTGCCAAGAAAACCCCAAATGGATCACAAAAAAATCAAACGTGACTGGAATGATCAAGCAACAACAACTGCCTCTCTTAATCTATCTCCTTTTTTTTTCAGCCCTCCCCCCTATTTCTCTTATCCTGTTTCCCTTTCCCCTTAATTTCCCTATTGGATAAATTAGATTTCTATACCAACTGAATGTATGTGTGTGGTTGTGTGTGTGTGTGTGTGTGTGTGCGTGTGTGAACACATACATACATATATACACATGCAACTATATCTTTCATTCTTTTCTTCTCCACTACAGAAGCTCTTCCTTGTGTGCCTATATGAGAAAATTTTCTTCTCTCCTTTCCCCCTTCTCCAGGGCATCCCTCTTTATTATCCCATCATATTTTTTCAGATTATCCCAAAATAATTGACTCATACTCACAGCCTCAGTCTATGATAGACTCCTTTTAAATTTGCCAGCAATGGACATAGATTCATTAAATCTCATTAGTTAAAAAATAACATTTATAGAAATGGCTGAAGAACACCTAAAGGGCAACAGAAGATGATGGAGAAATTCATGCTGGACTTCTAGAAGAGACAAAGTATTACAAAAAAAGAAAAAATGAGGGAGAAGTGATATAAAGCAAAGCTTCTAAAATTTCTAAAACTGAATCATGATCCCATATGGGGTTGCATAGCTTTATGTGGTGATCATCAAATTGTGATTTATTATCAGTAAATGTTTGATTTATATGTTTGGGGTTGTGTAAAGATTTCTCTGATTAAGAAAAAAAATTCTTTCAAAATGAAAAAAGTTTAGGAAGCCTTGGTATAAAGGATATCAGTTTAAAAAATTTAGGAAAAAATGAGAGATAACGGATTATCTCTGCATTGTGTAGATCTAATCTTACAAATTTGTGGGAAACTTCTAAGAGTCTCACAGCACAGACACTATTGCCTTCAACTATGAACAGAGAACTTAACCTGATGAAGTCACAGATCCATTGGTATATTGGAAGCTATTTTAAAGGTAAATATTATAACATTTAGAACTGCAAGAATTCTTAGAAATCATAGCCTCTGATCCCTTCATTTTACAAACCAACGGTCAACTAAAAAATGAGAAATAAGAGTCAAGAGTTGAAATCAGCCAGTTCTTCTCTCTCCAAAACCAGTTATCTTTCTACTTTATCAGATAACTGGGTGATGAGACAAGTTTCACACATTTCTAAACAGCATTGCAAAGAGCCATCTTCTCCTTGAGATGCAATGCGCCAGCTGTCCTTTTTGTCTTTTTTTCAGTTGGTTGAACTCGGAAAAAAGGTGTCTTTTTTCCATGTCTGAAGCCGTATCTAGCTCACAGTTGGAATTGACTAGGTCTGAGAGAACATTATGGATGACAGCAAAATGTTGACTGGGTTTGCATAATGTGTCTCTCATGGGTTCCTCTCGAAACATTTCTATGGCTTCAGTGGAACAATGAGGAACTGGGGCTGGCAAGAGATGCTCACTACAATGCCGCAGCCCTTGGTCTGGTGCTTTGGCAGCAAATGCATCGATCTTAGCTGGCTCTGTGTACCCAAGCCCGCTGCACACAAGGTAATGCTAGATTCTAGGCTGGCAGTTTTCTTGCAAGGGGCTGTCCTAGAGTGAGCCATAAAGGATTTCTCAGAGGTGAAGATTATCTAGTGATCCAGCAGTCACTGCCAACTTCTAAGAGAGCAGAATTGTTCAGAAACTTATCTTTTCTTCATGATGGTTCTTGCTGTTCATTCCTACAGCCATATGGGATACGTTTTTGAGTTTGTGCTGGCTTAAAAACAGACAGAAAAGCCTTTCCTTAGGTCTCTATAAACCTATGGGGAGGGAAAGACTGGCAATCATCCTGTGAATTCATACAAGTGAATTTAGAAGGGAAAAAAAAAAAAAAAAAAAAAAAAAAAAAAAAAAAAAAAAACTTTTCCCCCAGCTCTAAATCAGAGTTTTAAAGCTGAGATTGTAAAGGCTTGTCTACAACTAAATTAATTTCCTAGCTAGTTGGACAGATTCATCTCAGTTCTATTCAATAAGTTTTTATAACCCAACCAACAGATATTTATTGAGCACATTCTGCGCACAAGGTACCATGTAATTCACTGCATTTTTTTTTCAAGGTCTACTGTAAGGAAGAGGAAGAGGAAGAAAAAAAAAAAAAAGAAAGAAAGAAAGAAGAGAAGGGGAGGAAGAAGAGGGAAGAATAAAAGGAGGGAATAAAAGAGGAAGAGGATAGGGAGGAGGAAGAGGAAGAGAGGGAAGATATGAAAAAGGAGGATAGGGAAGAGAAAGAGAAGGATAGACAAAAAGAGGAGAAAAAAGAAGAACAAAAGCAACAGGAGGACAAAGAGGAGAAGAGGAGGTGGAGAATAGGAGAATAAAAAGGAGGAGGAGGAGGAGGAAGAGGGAGAATGAGAATGAGGATAGGAAGAATAGAGGAAAGAAAAAGAGAAGTAGGTGAATTATTTTTTCCCAAAAATCACATGGATATAACCTTGAGCCATAAAGATTTAATAAAGATGTTTATGATAGCTATATTTTCAAAAACCTCATAACCTATGTGGAAGCTACATGGAACAAAAAACTTCTGTAATATAAGGACCTATGGAAAAAAAATCAAAATCAAATTGGCAAGAGGATATATTCCCTTTGTCATATCTGATACTGGAAGCACCTTGAAGATACTTTCAATATGCCTATAAAAGATGAATTTATATTCCGATACTTTTATTCAGTTATACATATAAATTATTTTTATCTATGCAATAATACTGTTAAATACAGAAGAAGAACTGGATTCTCACTTGGCATTGGAATCTTTTCTATCTGAACAACATTTTTAAAATAAAAAGATTGGAATACTAACAATAGCACGAAGTAATTATAAAATCTTTGAGGATTTACAAGGTAATCAATAAATATTGTCTCATTTGAGCCTAGTAACAATGCTATGAGATATAATGGATATGAAACTCATTTCAAAGTGGAGGAATCTCTGGTTGAACTGATTCTTAATTACACCATTTAGGGTTGTTTTGGCAAAGATTCTGAATGCTTTGCCCTTTTCTTCTCGAACTCATTTTACAAATAAGGAAACTGAGGCAAACATGTTTAAGTGACTTGCCCTGGATCACGGAGCTAGTAAATATCTGAGACCAGATTTGAACTCAGAAAGATTAGTCTTCCTGATTTCAGACCTAGTACTCTAAGCACCATGCTTACTAGCTGCCCAATAATATGAATAACAATTTACATTTACATATCTATCTATCTATATCTATCTATCTATCTATATCTATAGCTATTTATATCTATGTCTATCTCCCTATATAACTATATCTATATCTATAGATAGATAGATATAAAGAGAGAGAGAGAGACAAAGACAGAGAGAGACAGAGAGAGAGAGAGAAAGAAAGAGAGAGACAGAGAGAAAGAGAGAGAGAGAGAGAGAGAGAGAGAGAGAGAGAGAGAGAGAGAGAGAGAGAGAGAGAGAGAGAGAATGAGCTTATTATGTGCCAGGCAGTATGCTACGCATTTTACAAATGCTATTTTATGACTGCCAAGGGAGGCAAACAGATTAAGTAACTTGCCCAGAATCCCACAACTAGGCCATATCTGAAGCTGGATTTGACTTCTCATCTTCCTGTCTCAAGGTTCCAAAATCTTTCCACCATACCACTTAGTTGATCAAGTTTTTTTATCCATTGTGCCATAGCAAATGTCAGAGGAGGGATTAAAATTTAGCTCACTCTTGACTCCAAATGTATGCGTGGCCTGGATGTTTTCACACTGATCAATGTTAAGATTTCAGAGAAGTTTTATCTTTATCGTGGTCTGAACAATGGTTGCCAATGGCTCCTAATGAAGTCTTCCATTATCTCTTGAGGTTTCAGGAAGACATGACAGAGACAGTTCTAATTCATTTGGCTATCCTTGGGAATACAACAAAGATGAGTGTGACATGGTCAAATACCTGTTCACCTCCTCTGGGAAGAGAGAAGCTATTATTCTACCAATTTAATTTATTCCTATGAGGTTTCTTTCTTTGGCCTGACTTAAGCAACATGTGAGAGGCTCATGACAAAAAGAAAGGGGAAGGAGATATGAGATGAAACAGTTCTTTATGAGGCAACCCACCTGCCCAGCTGCGCCAAAGTATCCTGATTTCTAAGTAGGAAAGGAAAAGGAAAAGACATGCTTTTGAAATTAAACAATTTTCCATGGGTCAGTAGATTCTCCAAATTTGTGCCTAAGGAAAAAGTGGTAAGTCCCTGAATTTCTTCTTTTAGATTTGTCAAGTTTACACAAAAAGCAAACAGGGTATAGAGTATGAAGTATACTGACAATAATCTCTGACATTTTCTCAACATTTTTTACAAAATAATTTCATGTACTTTATGTAATTTGATCATGATAATACAACTTGTGATGGAGAGGGAAAAGTAGCCCATTCTTTTGATGAGAAAATTGAGGCTCAGAAAAGAAATTTTTTTACTTTCTTAAGATCTCATGACTAGCAAATAACAGGTCAGCAAATGAACTCGGTTCAATCAGGTCAAGTGTCATTGTTACTCCACCACGTGACCAGAAGAATAGGGGGTGCAATTGTGATTGCATTCATATAGGGAATTTCTAGAAGAGGGAATTCCTTCTACCAAGACAGGTTGGCATCCACTCTGCAAAGTAGAATCTTAAAGAGTTGCCAGAACACTGAGAGCCATTAGTGGTTTGCTCAGACACATGTCAGAGTAAGAACAAAGCTTAGGTGAAGCCCGGCCCTTATACATTTGACTTTTCTATCATTTTTGCGTTTATTGCTTGAATAGAGAGAAATAAAAAATGTTTACTGTGCCAGATCATTATTTATGTTTCTCTTAGCTATTTAATTCCTAAATGCCTCTGCTGAGTCCCAATTTTTCACTATTTCCCATTTTCTTTTAGGAATTTTAGGGTCTATTGTATGTCAGGCTTTGTAGATCCAAAAAACTTCTCTCAATGATCCCAGATTCTAATGAGAGGAGACATGCAATCAAGATGTATTACGGGTAAGAGTAAATTTCAGCGACTGTAGGGATCAGGAAAGGCTTCTTGAAGTAGGTAGAATTAGGATTTGAGCAGAGTCTTAAGTGAAGCCATAAAAGCCAAAAGATACAAGGGAAATATTCCAGGCATGGTGGCCAGCCAGCCGGTAAAAGAGATGGTAGAAAGACATATATGCATTTCTCCATCTCTATGTTTGAAAGCAGGTCTTCTTAACTCTGAGGCTGGCTTTCTATGAAACATACATTTTTGTGATTCAGTCGTTTCAGTCCTGTCTGAGTCTTGGTGACCCCATTTGGATTTTCTTGGCAGAGATCTAGGAGTGATTTGCCATTTCCTTCTCCAGCTTATTTTATTTTATTTTTCAATTTTCATTAAAAAATCAATGGTATTTTATTTTTCCAAATATATGGAAAGATAGCTTTCATCTTTAATTTTTGTAAGACTTTGTGTTTCAGATTTTTCCTCCTCCCTCCCTTAGCCCTCCCCAGCCCCTTCAGCTCATTTTATAAATGAGCAACTGAGGCAAACAAGTTAAATTACTTACCCAGGGTCATATTGCTTGTAACGTCTGGGGACTGATTTGAAATAAGGAAGCTAAGTCTTCCTGATTCAGGCTCAACACCTTATCTAGGTGCCCAATATATACTTACATCTCTCTCTATATGTGTATGTGTGTTAATGTGCATATGTTTGTATGTATGTGAGTAAGACATGCTGTAGACAGTCTTCCTCAGGGTTCAAAAATCCTCATTTCAAATCTGATCCTGAGTGAAAGAAAATATCTCAGAGGAAGCTACTCCAAAATGGATATAGAAAGAGGGACAGCTGGATGGATATATAATCAGATGATTGATTGCTGTCTTTCTCTCTCAAAGAGAACCAAAATGACATTGCTCTGTTGGAATCAAAATACAATATGTCTGACTGTCACTGACCAGACCAATATGAGCTTGGAATATTCTACTACAAGTCCAGATGAACATTTGGGATGGAGATGTCTCTAAATTTGTGCATCTCATGTTTCTTCTGAACTACTGCAATTCTCCTTTGTTCATAGAGCACAACTCCTTCTCTGATGAGGGCACGCCGTGCTGGATAGTGCTTTGCCAGTGTCTCCCATGTTATGCAATCAATCTCAAAGTTTTTTTAGGGAAACCCTGAGAGTGTGTGTTTATATCGCTTTTTTGGACCACTATGTGAGTGTCTTCTTTGTGTGAGTTTTCAGTTAAATAGTCTTTGAGTCTGTTTGGCATTTGAATAACATTTGAACAACATCAGAGTTGTACTCTCAAAAGTAAAGATGGATACATAGATTAATGAAGAAATGAATGAAACATTTATCAAACAATTATCATTTGCCATTTATGATGCTCAAGACTGAAAATGCAAAAATGATCAAGTAAGGTAATTTTTTCCCTCAAGGACCTCACATTCTAATTGGGGGAGATATCATATAGAGGAGTAATGGGGAGAAAGGTGAGTTCAAGGCAAGGTATACAGTGAGAAGACTGAAGGAAAGAAGTTGTCCAGAAGCCTTAGCCTTGGTCATATGGAACAAAAACATTAGCAATTTGGGGAAAGCAGGTTTGGAACTCAACTTTCTGTAGGTTGAGGTGATAGGAATATAGGCTCCAAAATGTATCCAGACCTATTATCCCATCCATGTGGGGAACTCCTCATATGAAAAGCTCCTCCACCAAAAAAAAAAATAATAATAATAATCCATTCCACTAGTGGTTCAGACAATCACTCATCTGAAATTGATAGTCTTTAAGAATCCTTAACTCTTCTCAATTCCAAAATGAACATTTGTGATAAAAAAAAAAAAGAAAAGAAAAAAGAAAGAAAAATAAATAAATAAAAAATAAAAAGCAGTTCTGATGGTACCGTGCTATCTCCGTAATATTTAATTGTTGCAAATTTCATTCCATAAATAATAGCAGAAACCAAGGTAGAAGCTTATGATCTCACACTTAGACATGTCCCTTCTCTAGAAAGAAAAATCCATCTCATAATAGCATTTAAATAGTCCTTTGAGGTTTGCAAAGCACATGGCATAAATTGTCTCATTTGATTCCTACTACAACACTGTGAGGTATGTCCTGATTTTGCTCCCTTTTATAAGTAAGGAAACAAAAATTGAGGGAGATTGAGTGATTGATCAAGGTCATTGAGTGATTGATCAAGGTCATTTACTTATACTTAGTAAGGATATGAGGCATAATTTTTATTCAGTAACATTTTCACCACTTAATCACCTCCATAATAAAATACCTTAAAGCTCAGAAGTCACTGGTAAGATGCCCAATAAGTACATATGCATAGGTAATTTTATAAAATGTTATAATTATAAAATTAATAAAAATATAGCTATTAAAAAAAAGATGGGCTATAAGTACATTGTGTCCATCATGGATTACACAATCACAGCATAGGTGTGGTGGTCTTTGCATTTAATGATTAGGGATAACGTCAGGGCACATGGAGAGCTCTTAGGGCTCTGCAATATCTGTCCAAATCTAACAATAATTATGGTAAAAATGGGAAGGGGAATCTACATGTAGTCGATCACAGTTCAAACAAAGCTCTTCTCCAATTTGAGCTGCCAAGAGACTATAACTGTGAGGGAGAGATCTGCAATCTTCCCTTCCTTCTGCATCTTCAGCAGAACCATTGGCTGTATAGTGACTGTGACATCTTTATTATTTTTAGCCCTGAAGAAGACAGGGAGAACACAGCTGGATCCTCAGATCACAGGACAGATTTATAACATGACCATCATTTATGAATATCTTTAGTATTGTGGATGCATAAATAATATCCTATGGATAGGGGGAAATATTCCTTCTACTTGAAAAATAAAGCAGGTGGATTAGGGTAATATCAGTAGGGGATAAATATAGAAATTCCTCCAGTATAATTTAAATCCTTTGGGGGAGTTTGGCAATTAAAAGAAGGGAAATATCAAGTAAGGAACCCTGAAAGTCTCCCATTCCTCTCCACCCAATTCTTCTTGGATTCTGTGTCTTAAGTGATAGAGATTCAGAAGTAACAGAATGGCTGACAGTGAAGAAAACAAGGCAGAAAACCACAGAAAGTGGAGATTTATTAAGAACCAGAATAGAACTTAAAAGAAAAATTAATGAATTAATGAGCTGGACAATCCTCTTCAATTTTTTTTTATTTTTCTTTTGATAATATGGTTAGACTTAAGGAGAATCAACAGTATGAAATGGACAGCAACTTAATCTGTTGAGTCCATTCCTTCATCCACTTGGGTAGGTGATCATAATCATCCATAAAAGATTTAATAGATGATGAGCTGCAGCCACTGAACAGAATAGGGAAGGGGGAAAATACTTCTCAGATATTCCCAACTATTGCCTTTGAGCTTTTTCATTCTGTTGTCCTTCTCTTGAAAGTTCTTCCTTCTCATCTTTACGACTTGAATTCATCGTTACAACTTGAAAAGTGGACTCCATTTGAATGTTAGGTAAATTGCTAAGTCTTTCAGGATGCTTTTCCTCAACCTGTTCCAGCTGCTATTCTTCCCTCCATCAAAATGATTTATTTTGCATTCACTTAATCTAGGTGGTGCAGAGGATGCCCCTCTGAGTTCAAATCACACTGTCTGTGTGACCTTGGACAAGCCCCCTTAACTTTCAGTCTCAGTTTCATTAAAATGATAACAACAAAAAATGTACCTACCCAAAAAGCAGAGAACATAACCCAGAGGGAATAGGTCATAGGACTGACATATTTTGATGAGAAATTAGATGCACAATCATGTGTGGAGTATCACTACTAGAAAAATATTATTACTAGAAAAGAGAAACCCTGAGTTATCAGTAAGAGTATGAAGGTACTGGGTGTCTAAAGAGAAACTGCCAGAGTGGATATGGAAGCTCAGATAAATCCTATTATGTATGTATCTATATTTATATAAGAATTATTCCCAATTTTTTAGTTAACAACACTGAAGTTAAGTTAATTTGTTAAATTAAGTTAAGAAATTTGCTCAGGATCACATGGCTAGGAAGTTTCTACAACTGGATTTGTACCCAGGATTCCAATATATCATTCTCATGACTTAATGTCATCAGTAGAAGTGGGGTGTTAGAAGAATTACCCAAGATAGCATATATAAAATGTTTTGTAAAATTTAAAGTTCTAGATAAATACAAGCTTACTACATCTAGACATAACCCGCATCACTATTAGAATGCAAATTTTTTGAGAATAAGGGCTTTCTTTATCTTAATTGTGGACTCTTGTGGTCCTGGTTTCCTCATGTGAAATAGCAGAGGTTTATAAAGAATAAACCATAGGGTCCCTCTCAGCTCTAAAGCTATGAGCCTACAGTTCTATACCCTTCTGCTGGTGAAGAAGTGACTTAACTGGCAGTCTTTTGATGAACTTTTATATCTGATTATAATTTGATGAATAAATACTTTTGAAAAACTGAATCCTAGATAGAGAAGGAAGTGTTTTATGTCACCATTAAAATACCAGAGCTTGATAAAGTCTTAGGGAACAACTAGGCCATTTTTTTTCCATTTTATATGTAAAGGAAATGGCATCAAGAAAAGGGAAGTGGAAGCAAGGGTAAATATTTGACAGGTGGGAGTAATCGCATGAGTCAAGGCTTGGAACAGGTGATGTGGAGACCACCCTCACAGAAATGAAGCGTTCATGTTGGAAAGTAATGAAAGGAGTTCTCAGGCTGTTTTTATTTGTAATGATTTTAAAAGTTTGGGCTATGTACTTTAGATCAGGATTTCTTAAACTGTTTCCACTGATGACCCCTTTTTTGTTCAAAACATTTGACTTGACCCTGGGCATATAGCTATATAAAATATATATATACAAATAAAATACTGATAATAAATTTTAATTTCATGATGTCTATGTTCAGTTACAAGACCCCATATGGTATAGTGAGGTAAACTTTAAGAAGCTAGGCAATAATAAGAGATTATCAGGCACTGAGGGAGGAAAAGCATAGGAAATGGATGTTGAATAGTTTTGTGAGAGGATAAAATAATTTCAATTTTCTATCATGTTACAGCTTAGCACTTTGTTCATCAACCAAAGATAATAAAAATCACTTATTCACGTTTGGAGTCTATTCACCTTTGTGAAGGTGAGTAGCCCTTTTGAATGGGATAAATTATAAGGCAACTCCCAATTCTAGAACTAAGAGTCTATGGATCTTTGAGCCACCTCTCAGCATGTAAAGAAAATTGATAGCTTAACTGGCAAGTATTGGACCTGCCTCACATATTCACATTTTCTTATCTTTTACTAGGGTACTACGCCAAATATTCTCAGCCCTGATACCTTTAAAGATACCATCAAGGCAGCAGCAGTTGGGGAAACATATGTTGCTGATCTGCTGCCTGGTTACCCTGAGTTTGTCCATTAATACACTGCATAAATAAAGCTGACTAGTGACAAATAGGGCTGGCCATTTTGTGGCACCATATGGTGCACATTTCCCAGGTATTTTTTTTAAGTTTTCCTCCCACCCAGATGTTTCTTTCTCTGGAAGCACAGTTTGCACTGACTACACAAGCTTGTAATGAATGCCCATGTGGATTTGGGGGAAAGGTGTAAGGAATGTCAGCACCTTGCAAAAGCAAATAATACCGTTATTTATGAGTTATTGTCATTTTCTGGGGTCTCTATTTTTTTAAGATCAGCAAATCTTATATGGAGTTTAAAATAAATTACAAAAAATAGAATATATACTCATATATAGAATACCAATGTAGGGCTTCAGGTTCACGTTCCTAAAAAGAGATGTTGCACCCAAGTCCAGAGCTTGACTTTCTGCCTGAATTATCTGGTTACATCAGATGGGAGTATCTGAGTCTGCAGTGTAGAGTTAGTGCCCTCATTTTTCTCCTTGGCAGTGGAGTGCTGACCACAGAATCCCTCTGGATTTAAAGATGATACTGATAAACATGTTATACATGGAACCTCCAAGTGTGAATGAAAAAGATAAGTCGCAGCCTGACAATTTCTTGTAGCTAATTTAGAAACTGTGCAAGGAGTCGCTTCCATATCCAGTCCCTGTGAACCTTCCCTTCCCTTTAGATTCTGCGTCCTGGTCCCCTGGACAACCTGGATGCTTCTTGCTTACCTCAACCATCACCTATCAGTGCTTAATGCCTCTGTAACCATCCACTCCTCCAGAGATCTAAAAGAAGTGATGAGATCCTTGACTAGAATTAATTTTTATTACCCTTGCCTATAAAGTTAGTCTTTGCAAGACTTTTACAGATAGCAGAATTACTGTGTTTGCCCTCCCCTCAAAGCCCCTGCCAAGACTCTAGAGCAGCTGAGAAATGAGCAATCTGCTAATAGGGAAGAGAGCAGCCCTGACTCAAATAACAGCATATTGGGTCTGCATGGAGCCTCCCTGACTAAGATACCAAGGGGCTTGCCAATATTCTAACAACTAATCCTAAGTGGCAGGTATGATTACTGCCATTTCACATGCAGAGTATCGTAAAAACTGAGCTAAGAAAAGCCAGAAGGAATGGGATCATATGTAGTTTTTAAATATATATGTGTATATACATTTATATATATGTATATATATATACATATATATATGTGTGTGTGTGTGTGTGTGTGGATGAATATATGTGAATATATGTATTTATACTTAATTCTAAATTTCACCATAATCCACCAATAAAATAAGAAGGGGAAAAATCTGCTACATATGCTTGTGTTTATTAGATCTGAAGACTAGCCATCCCTATTTGGGATATCAGAGCTTTCATTTTGTTTTGTCATCACACATCATCAATTTCTGAAGGACATGCAAGTAATGAGCATGTAATCGACAATAAAAACTAGAGAATTTTCTTTGCTGAAGGCTGCCATGTTATTTTAGGTTGGGACCACTATACAAGGGGCCAGAACTTGTAGTTATCTGACAGGAGAATTGACACGGCTTCCATGTGTGGGAGAAGACCCAGGAAGACAAATTTCTCTTCCAATTTAGTGGAGTTGTTGCTGCCGGTGGCGATGATGGTAGTGATGCTTCTCTCTATTTGTTCTAGCAAAATGTTAAAATAAACAAAAACACCAAAGAAATAGAGATGGGTACCATCACTAATGGTATGAATTGTGTTCTGTGGCAATTGCTGATCATAGGAGATAAATTTATCAATTTAAAAAAATGAACAGTTATGTTTACATCAGAAATGTGGGAAATGTATAAAGACGACAATAGTTCACTTTATGACATGGTACTTCATTAGTGACCTATTCATCAACAGTAGAAGCATAAGAGTTATGTATATTTGCATGGAGCATAAAGTTTGCAAAGTGCTTTATGATCACAGTAAACCTGTGAGATGGAAGTATACTATCAGTATTATTATAACTGTTTTTTTTTGTTTTTTTAAGGGAGCTGAGTCTAAAAAAGACTCAACCAAGTTCACATTTCTTACTATTCAATTGTTTGGTTTGGTTTGCTTGTTTGTTTTTGCTTTTTATTTTATTTTTTTTTAGTCATGTCCAAAATTTTCATGAGCCCATACAGGGTCTTGTTGGCAAAGAGTAGTTTGTCATTTCCTTCTCCAGCTTATTTTACAGATGTGGGGACTGAGACAAAAAGTAAGTGACTTGCTCAGAATCACACAGTTACTAAGTGTCAGATGCCAGATTTGAACTCAAGAAAATGAGTCTATGTCCAAGACTGATGTTCTATCCATTGTGCCACCTAGCTGTTTATAAGCTCAAACTTCTAGTAAGTATTAAAAAAGGCAATTTTCCTGATTCCAAATCCAACAAAATTCTCTCCATGTTTCCATGTTGCCTGTCCATAAATTACACTCTGCTCCAAGTATTGTGCTTTGATAGAAATGCAAAGAAAAACAACAAAGATGCAGTTCCTACCCTCAAGGACCTAACCAAGTTTTGCAAATGGGGAATATGAGACAAAATCATCAAGGAATTTCCTCCCATCTTAGAGCTAGTAAATGATAGAGAAGAGGTCAGAATAAAGGCCTTATTCAAGACCATTTCACCTTATTGCTGCTCTCTGCCTTATATAGAAGGTGCTATAAAAAGTGAATTATATCTTGACAAATTAAAAGAAATATGATTAATCAAACTAAGTATCTGTCTTCTATGTATATATATATATATATATATATATATATATACAGTTGTTTGCATTTTGTCTCCTTCGTTAGAAGGTGAGTGTCCTGAGAGCAGATTCCATTTTTTTTAAACTTTCCATGGATGTCATGAAATTGGTACATTGCTCAGCACATAGTTGATGCATAATAAATGTTTGGTTACCTGTCAAGCTCAAAGAGATGGAAATGAAATGAGACAGCATTTCAGAGTAAAGAAAAAAAGGCAGAAAATGACATATTAAGTGTGAGGAATAGCAAGAAAGTTAATCAGGCTGCATTATGGAGGGTGTTGAAAGTGATCCAATGCACAGTAAGGCAGAAAAGGTGGGTTAGAGATCAAACAAGGACCAGATATGTGGTGGTGGTAGTGGTAGAGAAAGCAAAGGCAGGAAGGCCAGGAATTTTCCATCCCTGACTGTGATGTCTAAGGAGGGAAGTTTAGACCACTGAATCAGACAAACTCAGGATCTTGACAGCATCAGATTTTTGTCATTTATTGGAACTGAGGAACCAAAGTAATGGAGAAGACACAACTGATTTTTGACTCTTTTTTAGGCCTTCTTTATTATATTGTCAGCCACATTTCCATTTTTGCTCTTCATTCCCTTTCCTTCCCTTCTCTTCTCTTGTTTTGCCTTCCCTTTCCTTCCCAATTCCCTTCCCTTCCCAGTTCCCTTCCCTTCCTTCCTTTCCTTTCTCTTTCCTTCCCTTCCCAGTTCCCTTCCCTTTTTTTGCCACTTCTTTTCCTTTCCCTTCCTACTTTCCTTCCCTTCCTTCCTTTCCTTTCTCTTCCCTTCCCAGTTCCCTTCCCTTTTCTTCTACTTCTTTTCCTTTCCCTTCCTACTTCCCTTCCCTTCCCTTTCTTTCCTAGTTCCCTTCCCTTCACTTGCCTTCCCTTCCTTTCCCACTTCCCTTTCCATCCCTTTTTACTTCTCTTCCTTTCCCTTTCCAGTTCCATTCCCTTCCCTTGCCTTTCCTTGCCTTTCTTTTCCATCCCTTTCTATTTCCCTTCCCTTCCCAGTTCTCTTCCCTTTCCTTCCCACTTCCCTTCCCTTCTCTCCCCTTTCTACTTCCCTTCCCTTTCCACTTTCCTTCTTTCCCACTTCTCTTCCCTTTCCTTCCCAGTTCCCTTCCCTTTCCTTGCCTTGCCTTTCCTTGCCCTCCCTTTCTATCCCTTCCTACTTCCCTTCCCTCTTCCCTTTTCTTCCCTTCCAAGTCCCCTTCCCTTCTGTTCTCCATGTGTTTGTATGTAATTTTAACCCTCCATTCCAAATTTCAAATCCAGTTATACAACCATAAACTTCAGAAAAATTCACACACAGACACACACAGACACGCCATGCAATGGCTCTCTGATTCCTTCTTCAAATTGTCCTTTCTCCCACCAGCTAAAGTTTAGGGGACCCTGCACTCATCACTACCTCCTTGCCTGCTGTCCCCTCCAAAGTGGCCTCCTCCTCAACCTTGCCCTTTCTCTTCCCTAGCCTTTGTTCCCTTCTGAGATGCCTTATCGTGATTCCCCTGCTGCAGAACGATTTGGAGCTCACCCTTCTGATGTGACAACTGAGAATGATCTTTTCAGGATTTGTTTGAAGCTTTGATTGATATCAGGAGGGAGAAAAGCACAGCTAGATGAGCAGATACCGGGCTGAGCTTTGAGATGTGGCTTTTAGAAAGGAAGGGAAGAGGAGGGGAAGTGGTGACAGTGGAGGGAGTGGGGGGGAGCGTAGCTCACAGTAAACCAAAATCCACCTCAGGGTGAGCAGCAGTGCAAAGATGAAAAGCATTGGGGGAGGGAGGTAAACCTCTCTGAAGCAAAAAACTTAGCCATGAACTTATTGGACATAATGCTCAATGTAATGACTTTTGCCATGTTTCCTGAACTATATTTAATATTCAAGAAAATAGGCACAAGGAACAAGTTTGAATCCCCTTTAAAAGGCTGTGCACATTACCAGATGTGGAATAGATATTAAAATACTAGTCAAAATACATTTTGATAGTCAGTTAATGGCACTTTTTAAAGAGCCAATTTTTCTTAGTTATTTTGTAATATCATCGTCAAGGTTTATTATATGGATGAAGGTTGGACTTTATTCTGTTCTATCCCATGAGCAATGGCTAAAAATTACAAAGAGATTCATTTAAGCTCAATGTCAGAAGAGAAAAAAAATCACTTCCTAATCCTAAGAGCTGTTCAAAAGTTGGATGAGCTGTTTGGGAAGGTCATAGAAGGCTTCTCTTTCTTGGAGGTCTTCAGGAAAAGGCTTTATGCGCAGTTTTATGCCATGGTGGAAAGTCCTTTCATGTCTGGACTCAACTAGGGGGTCAACATAGTCCCTTCTAACTTTCAAATTCTGTGATTTTGTAATAAAGATGAGGTGAGTGGAACACTGAAAATACAGAGGCCTGGCTGGCAAAACTTGAAGTTTATCGGCAGGGTAGAAACAGCAGAACTTCACACGTAATTAGTGAGGATATATCAGTTCAAATCAGAAGCTATCAGATACCTGACAGGCCTTATGATACAAAGCAAAGAATACTAGATTGTGACTCAGAGGATCTGGTCCTAAACCCAGTTTCTGTAACTTACTATTTTGCGATCTGGACCAAATAATCTGGCTTCTCTGGATCTTACTCTGCTATTATTCTTGTTGCTTGTTGTTATTATCATTATTTTTTTTAATGTGACTATTGATATCTTATGTTCCTTTCTAAGAGAACTACTTTTTAATATCGTTTAACCATTAATTGAAGATTGTTAGTTTCTTCTTATTAATTATCAATTTATTATTCATTACAGGTTTTTTATTTCGAATCAGTTTTTTATATATTTGATGATTTTTAAATTTTTTTTATTTTTTTCCAACAGAGTTAAAAAGAGAAATATTTGTTGATTTTTTGAAAAAAAAATACTTCTCTGAGTTACCAAATATTCTTTTCATTTAAGATTCATTAGTTTTGTTTGTGCAAAATTGCCAAATTTTACGTGTAGGCCCTGCTTTAAGCAATATTACCCCCTTCTTAAGCTTCATTTTCCTCCCTGATCAGATAAAATCTGTATCAAAACGATGGTCTCTGAGCTGCGTCCCAAGTTGATTATTCAACGATTCAATCCATCTTAACTGCTTTTGTGTCTACTATGTAAAATCAGGTTTTGCTTTATTCATTTATTAATTCATTTCATGAGACTTCATTAAGTGTCTGTTGTACACTGGCTACTTATAAAATGTACTTATTCTGTGGACTAGAAAGGATCAAACACTCTAGTATTTTTATGAAGAAAACTCCAAAAGGGGGAAGGATCACAAAGAGTCAGCAACAACTAATAAATGACTAGAAATAAGAATTATCCAGAAAGGATAGAAATGGATGAGAGGAATTGGGAAGGGAGTCAGATCCCATAGAAAGTACAAGCAACTACATTCATAGATAGCCCACATCCAACACTGGTATTTTCAGTTGTTGATTCCTAGAAGGCTTCTAGAACATCAAATGGATCCTCTTTGGAGGAAAGAATGAGTAAAAATTTCATAAAATGAGGATGCAGATAAGTTTTGAAGAGAGAGGAATCAAATCAAAACAATAGATGGATATCATTTAAATCCAAATTTTGTATCTCAGTGTCCTCATTAACTATTCTAATTATTTAATAACTATACCAATGCCATACATACAGCCACATCATTACTACACTCCCCCATGATTTCTAGATCCCCCTTTAAAGATTGTCTTTACCCATTGACATGAAAACTCATTGAGGGATGTTTTAAATGA
The DNA here is from genome assembly GCF_048593235.1 of Sminthopsis crassicaudata. Lineage (NCBI taxonomy): Eukaryota > Metazoa > Chordata > Mammalia > Dasyuromorphia > Dasyuridae > Sminthopsis > Sminthopsis crassicaudata. The sequence goes on along the minus strand of NC_133622.1, from coordinate 229,592,010 downwards.
CATATATAGATATATAGATATACACAATATAAAATAAGCATTTTACTTCTCAATTACTTATCTGCCATCTATCTTTCTATCATTTACCTATGTATATCTTGCTCAATATCTCCGGTTGGTCCAATTTGTCTTAATTCTGGTTTTTCTTCTTTTAATATTTTTAATATTTTTCAACAGGAAAATTGGCTTTTGGTTCAGTTTAAAAAATTATCTGCTTACATTGAAGATATACTATCTGAGGATGTTAATAGATTTGGGGAGACATGTTTTCTGCTAGGAAGAGTTGCAAAGGGTGCTATGGAACTCTCCTTATCCCCAGCAAAATCCAGTGTTAAGGGCAGACAGAAGTGATGACATCAAAAAACTTTCCCACCTTCTTCTGCAAACTGGCTCATCAGGCTCTGTCCTTTCAAGAATGAGTGACTTCTCATGATTAGCTACACCAGATACATCAGATCTTTTTTATCGGTCCTTAATTTAGCTATCATTAACTTCATTGACTAGCCACTCATTCTAATTTCATGGTATCATGTAAAAGATAAGACTGGTTGGGTTTTATGATATCTCTCCAGATCTTAAATTCCTCCTTGATTTAAATTCCTATCATTTCTTTTCCATTTTTCCTCAAATATGAAGTCTACGATGAATTTCTTGAAATCTGTTTCTTCATTATTCGCTTTCTCCCTATCTAATAGCACTAGAGTTCAGTTAAAACATTTAATGAGTCTTGGACAGTTTGCATTGTCATTGTCCAAACCCTGTCATGATCTAAATAAATGTGAACTATAAAGATGGTTGAGTGGAGCAAAGGTGGAAGAAACCATGAGGTTTCACTTTTTTACATACAAAGAAACAGCATCAGGTCAATAGAATGTAACTTCCTTGAGGGATGAAACGCTTTTATCTTCACACTACTCATCTAGAATTAAGTTTTTCTGTCTATATGGGTTAGCTAAAACTTGCCCCTTCTGGGAAAAGATCCAAGCTTAAATCAAATCCTTTGTCGTGATAGTGATTGGCCCTAGCCTAGTGAGATGAGGAATGGCTAACCTTTAGATTCTCCTGAGCTGTGAAATACTACAAAGCTAGTAGACATTTACTTGTTCTTGTTGTGGTAATGGCTGCTGAATTTAATCAAAATGTTTCCCCAAATTTAGAGAGAATTAATGGCAGAGTAGGTTTTAGAACCCTATATCAGTCCTTTTGAGTTTGTTGATTAATATTTTATGCCTCCCTCATGTCTTCTCTCTTTTGCCTTGTTTCTGTCTCTACCTTTCTATTTGTAGATTTTTAATATTTTCTCTTTCTCTCTCTTTCTCTCTCTCTCTCTCTCTCTCTCTCTTTCTCTCTCTATCTCTTTCTCTCTCTTTCCTCTCTCTTTCTCTCTCTCTCTCTCTCTCTCTCTCTCTCTCTCTCTCTCTCTTTCTCTCTCTCTCTCTCTCTCTTTCTCTCTCTCTTTCCTCTCTCTTTCTCTCTCTCTTTCTCTCTCTTTCTCTCTCTCTCATTCTCTCCCTTTTCTATCTTTCTCTGTTTTTTGTCTTTCCACTACTCTGTTTGTGTGTCTTTTTCTTTCTCAGTGTCTGTCTGTCTCCATGTGTCTCTGTGTCTCTTTGTCTCTTTCTATCTTATCTGTCTCATGCTTCTTTTCTCTCTATGTGTGTCTCTGCCTTTGTGTGTTTCTCTGTCTTTTTCTCTGTCTTTCTCTTCTATGTTTCTTTGTCTCTTTCTCTATCTCTCTTTGTTTCTCTGTGTGCCCCTCTCTCTGTCTCTCTGTGTCTCTGTCTCTCTCCTGTCTTTCTCTCTGTTTCTCTGTCTCTCTGTATCTCTTTTTCTGTCTGTTTCTCTCTCTGTTTCTCTTTCACACATGCACACACATACACAGACACACATACTCATCTAGTATCTACTAGCTTTTTAGTGTTTCACAGCCTAGGAGATTCTAAAAGTTAGCCATTCTTCACCTCACTAGGCTAGGGTCAATCACTCCCAGGATAGGGTATTTGATCTAAGCCTGGATCTTTTCCCAGAAGGCGCAAGCTTTAGCAAACCACACAGACAGAAAAACTCAAGGACAAACCTTGAAGGCACACACACACACACACACACACACACACACACTCTCTCTCTCTCTCTCTCTCTCTCTCTCTCTCTCTCTCTCTCTCTCTCTCTCTCTCTCTCTCTCTCTGTTTCTAGGTCTGACCCAAAGCACCCACAGCTTCCAGATTGTTCACAACATCAATCATTCCCTACCTCAGTTTTCCTAAAGTGTAATAACCTCTCTTTTTTCCCCTGTCCACTGACTGGTGAAGGATAAGTCCTATTCAATTCAAGTTTAAAAAAATCTCTCTTTAGCTCCCTGCCTACTATATATAATAGATGCTGTCCTGGGCTTTGAATATACAAATAAAAAGGGAAAAAACAGTCCCTGACCTGAGGAGCTTACATTCTGATTGAGATACTGGGCTTGTGTTTCCTATGAGAAGTTAGTATAGTGTGGCAAGCACACAACTCTTTATCACTATAACTTTTATTTCTTTAATAACAATAGAACAAGAAATCTGCTATAAAGAATCTAGAAAACACTTCTAATTTTAGGTGGCCTTGAGAAAATGAAGGCACTGGTTAAAAGGAGTTTCATGTTTAATTTTTTTTCTTCTCTCTTCTTAAAGGAAAAAAAAAAACAAATTACAGAGGGTTGATAGCAGTGCTGTAATTTGCAGTAAAGCTGGGAAAATATAACTCCTTGTTGATGTGAAGTTACATCCACAGCTCTTACTTCATCAGGAGGGCCTCATTACTTCATGCTTCAGTAAACCACAAGCCTAGAAAATGCTGCTGTTAAATTAATTTCCCAGGTTTTTCTTGGGTGCACATTGGAAATCGAGAGGTTCAGCCATGGATCCACAAAGCCTGGGATGAGAGGAATTGAATACATCAGGTTTACAGTGGTTTACACTGGTGTGTAATAGGGACATCCATCATCCATCAGAATTTCACAGTTCCTGTTCACCTCAGTTTTTCCATTGAGCTTTGTCGAAACATCCCAACATTGATTGGTACTTTCCCTCAGACAAGTCAGTTTCCATATGTTGCTTCACCAACATACTCAACCATGTCCTCTTTCCCAACTTGGATTAATTCACCCTTTTCTTTCATCTATTAATATTTTATTCATAGTGTATGACAGAGCCATAAAGAATTGTTTGGCCCCTAGGGGAAAACAGTACAAAACTGTCCTTGAATCAACTTTACAATCTCTAATGTCAAAATAATACCAGTAATAATTTTTAATTCAATTGAATAGGGAATAGGGATTATTTTTCATAATAATTCATGGATGGTATTATTAATAATGCTTTCCATGTGATAGCTTCCTACACTAATTATTCTTGGTGATAAGTTCCTAGTTGTTTTGGCTCTTCTCTAAATTTCGGAGCCTTAGGGGAAAATGACAGTTAGTCTGTCCTAGTTTTGATGATGGCTCAAGACCCTGATCTTTTGCCAGTTCTTCCTTACCTTAAAGTCTTTTTTTACTTGGTTTACTTGATGTTGATCCCTTCACTACCTGGATTTCCAGAAGGACTATAATAAAGGGTCAGGAATCTGGATAGAAGTCCTGCTTTGTCCCTGGGAATCTTTGAGAAAGTCATTTAATTTGTCTGAGTCTCAGTCTCTTCTTCTGTCCAAGTGTCTCTTAAATTTTTATTTAATGAATGTAGATGTGATTTCTGAGATTTCTTCCAGATCTACATCTATTCCTTTATTCTACAAATAAGAAATCAGAGGCCAATGGGGTTATGATTTGTCGATTCACATAGGTTTATCCAAGACAGAATTTGAACTCAGGACTGTGCTGTAATTGATTGTTCCTCAAGCTTTATATTATATCTGATTGTTTTTTTGTTTTTGTTTGTTTTTTACTATAGCTTTTTTTTTCCTTCTGGGCTATTAGTCTTTCTCAGATGTGCTCAACAAAGGTAGTTATTTTGTTATGATGCTTAGGATACTAAAGATTATCTTTGAGACTATCAACTCATGCACTCAGCAAGTTCTCAAAATTTTATAAATGAATGAATTAATGAATCAGCTTTGAAGTATTATACAAATGTTACTGATTATATATGATTTGTAAAAAACAATAATTCATATATATAATGTTCTGAGCATTATAAAAAGCTCATTACTTCCTTTTCAATAAATTTAAACATTATCTATATGGATCCTCCCTCCAATGGTAGAGATTATATCTCATCCACTTCCTATCATCACATACTCCAGTGATGTCTCACAGAAGAAACAAAATGCTTCCTGGATGTCTTACTCTAAAGTGGTCCTCAAACTTTTAAAATAGGGGCCAGTTCACTGTCCCTCAGACTGTGGGAGGGCCGGACTATAGTAAAAACAGAAGCTCACACACTGTCTCAGCTCCTCAGCCCATTTGCCGTAACCTGGCCGGGCCGTATAAACATCCTCAGCGGGCCACATCTGGCCCCCTGCTCTAGAGCTTTTACAATCCCATAAGTCCCAATGTTCCATTGGAATATTTGTCTATTCTAGCTTATTCTCTTTACACAACCATTTTTTCTTGTCCAATCCATTATTTCTCTCATCATATGTTGTGACCCTTCTGACATATGTTATCAAAATGAATAGGATGACTGATCATTTGATGATTGTGATCATTTTCAGGTTTTCACAGCAACTTTCTTATGGAAACCAACTAAAGTACCTCCATCTTTCCACTTTGTCACTTGGATCAGTATTTTCATCTAATAGGTGATAATTATTTTAAATACAAGAAGCAACCCCAGACTATCCTGTTCTCAGTGGCTAATGGGGATTGGTAGCAATTTGGGGGTGTGAGTTTATTATTATCTCCAACACTGTCCCCAAAGGCCTGTGTTTTTGACAATAGGATTTGAATTGATTGTACATTGGAGATTTTGAAACATTCTACATATCTATATAGAGAGAGATGTAAATATCTAAATATATAGAGATAATAGGAGGCGAATGAAGAGAGAGTAAGAGAGAGAGAGAGAAAAAGAGAGGGAGAGAAAGAGAGAGAGAGAGAAAAAGAGAGAGAGACAGAGAGAGACAGAGAGAGAGAGAGAGATCACATCTAGATTGTATGATTTGTATGCTAGTAGCGTAAATGACAAAGGGAAACAGTTATTACTAAATTGTACAATGTTAATATTTTTAAAATAAAGATGAATTATTTAAACCTCTCCAAACTTATCTACAGACCAAGTTTACTAGTATAACATAATTCCAGAAAGATATCAAAAAAAGCCATTTCTTCCACACACCTAATTCAGCAATTATTACTGTGATTGTTATTGTTATTAATCCATAATTTCATTGATGCAGAGAATTCTCTGATGAGGTCACTCTCAACACCAAAACCCACAGGCAACTCCGATGTAACTTAGTTTGTTATCATTCAGTCTTTTTCAGTTGTGTCCAATTCTTCATTACTCCATTTGGGGTTTTCACAGCAGAAACAATGGAGTCGTTTTCTGTTTCCTTCTCCAACTCAGTTTACAAATAAGGAAATAAGGAAATGTTTGAGGCTATATTTGAACTCACAAATATAAGTCTTCCTGATTTCAGGATCAGTATTCTATCCACTGCACTACCTAGCTGCCCTTAATATACCTGAGAATCTCAGCTGATTCCCTTCAGAACAGAAGAAATCTTACTTACACACAACTACTATATGCCAGAGACACACCTTAAATTAGCTTTTCTTGATTTTAAAGTGAGCTTCCCATCCACTATTCCATATTCTATTGGTCCAACTGCACTAAAAACATCCAAGAAAAAGGTTTATCCATAGCTAGTAAAGAAAAGATTGGATTTTCCTAGGGAGGATGAATATCTTCTTGAACAAACAATAACAACAAAGAAACAAATAAACAAGAAAACAGCCCAGTTGGATTTTATCTGAGTTTGAATATTAAACCACATTCCTTGTTTGATTCTCTGGCAAGATGGAAAGTAGAATATAATCAACATAGAAGCATACGAAAATATATTTAGAACTGAAAGGGCTCTTAGAGGTCAGCTCGTTCAGTGTCCTAATTTTGTACATGTGGAGACTGAAATAAAGGAGCTTCAATGACTTGGCTATGGTCACAGAGCTACGGCGGGTCAGGAGCATGATTTTTTAACCCATTTCTACTCAATTCCAAGTTCACTATACTATATTCATACTAAGATCACCACAGAATAGACTTTCATTTTTAATTCTCTCATCCATGCAATATAGCCCCTCACTACTTTAAAACAGATTCCCATTTCTTAGTTTTTAACCAGTCAGTAGGTCTATGATGTCATCATTGAAGCTACTTGAAGAGATCAAAACCTATCTCCTGTTCTTTTTGTTGTTATGGTTCTGGTCTTTGGCTTCCCAAAATGCTCCACTCTCTTCCTTTTATAGATGAGAACATGAAAACCTTGTGAAGTTGTGACTTGAGGAAAGTCCCATAAGTATTGTAAATGGGACAGTGGATATTACATGAATTTGGATCCAAAAAGAACTGAGTTTCAATGTCATGTTGGGTATTAACTAGCTATATAGCCATTAGCAAAGGTACTTAACCTCTCTCTGTCAGAGTTTTCTCATCTGTCAAATGGGGACAATAACAGCACCTATCTCTCTAGGGAGTTCTGAGGATTTAAATGCTTGTTAAGTGATTTGCAAACTTGAAGAATTATATAAAATGTTGTCATTAATATGTTAATTATCATCATCATTAATATTAGGAATTTTAAATAGATAAATAAAACCAGGACCTCTGGCTCCAAATCTAGAACTCTTTTTGCTGTGCACCTTGGGACATTATATAGTAGACTTATGTATCTGGAGGGAAATTAGCAGGGTGCTAAAGAACTCTCTATTATTCAGAGGCTGCTGAGGGTAACCGGTTCAGGCCATGGGTGGGTAGGCCCAGCAACAGTTGGCTTGCTCTGCTGTAATGAGGTCTCATCTCAACGACGAAGATGACTTTGGTGAGATTTTCCACAGCATTTTGAGTTTTATGTTTCCGTTTAATGGTGTGACATCCTGCGACAATTATCATTATTTTTGGTCCAATTTTCCCTCTGAAGTGACTTTGACACAGATCAATGCATCTCTGAGCTTATTTATTTATTTATTTATGAAGCGGCAATATCAGAAACTGACAGCTGGAAATCTTAATTGGTTCAATGACAGAAGCTATAATGACTGTTCCCAGAGTCGTTGCTTCTGTCTGACCTTGTGTCGGATTCAGAGGAAAATGTTCTTTCTGCTCCAGGAAAAGAGGAATTGGTGGGAGGAAAAGGGGAGCAGGTAGACCAAAGGAAGGCTGTTCTCTTGGAAAGAGATAGTGGAAGGGGGCTTCTGAGTGACTGAGGCCTGAGAATCAGGCTTTAGTGGAGGATTCCAAGAGTCTCTGTGCTGCTTGAACTGGCGACCTTTCTGTATAGCTTGTCATCAAGGGTGGCCATGGGCAGTAGTGACAGTGTGGAAGCCTGCCCACAAGTGTCTGGCCTGAGGTCTCTAGACAAAGGCCTCCAGACAGCTGTCAGACAGGATGGCATTTGATCACTGTTGACTTGGGCCTGAGCCCAGTATGTGTGACCTAGAGGCAAAGAGCTCCATACGGATGCTCAGCCTTCTGAGTCTGGGGAGGAGACGGCTTCCAAAATAAAGGACCAGAAGCCCAGAATGGTCCTGGGAGTTTCGATTATTTACTAAACCAATTTCTCATAACTCACTGGTGTTTTCAAGAAAAGTGCAATTTCCAGGTCTTTAACGTGTCTCACAAAACACAAAGTGCAGAATACCCATGATTCTTAATAGTGAGATGCTGCTGCTGTTGCTGATCATTAAGGGAAAACAGATTAACCTAATGGATAAAGAATTTGCCTCTGAGGCAGGGAGACTAAGGCTCCAACAGTGGCTCTTTGATCCTGGACGTGTCAGATGATTGCTAGAGCTAGATTGTTTTGGATTTGAGAAGCAGGCTGAATTCTTGCCTTGGAAATTTACTGCCTGTATGACACTGGACAAGTTTGCCTCAGTTTCCTCACCTGGAAAATCAGGGATAATAACACTTCCCTCTGATCGGGATGATCAAATGAGATAGCAAATATAAAGTGTTTTGTAGTTCATCAACCTTAAATTAGCACAGCTACCATGATGACACAATCTCTTGGTCTATGAATCAGCTTTCTATGGCTAAAAGTAGGAAATAATATGTTGGTTTGTCTTGAGCTTGTTTCCTAACTGGGGGTTTCCTCCACTAAGAAAGATAATTCTTCTAGCAAATGAAAATAATCGTGACAGCAACAGCAGTGGTGACTGTGGATATATGTGTGTGTGTGTGTGTGTGTGTGTGTGTGTGTGTGTGTGTGTGTGTGTGTATATATATATATATATATATATATATATTTACACACACACATATATATACATATATGCATATATATGTATATACATGCATGTATACACATACAAATACATTAATGCTTTATAAGCTTGCTTTCAGTTTTCAATAAATTTGAACCTCACAACAATAACAAACTAGATTATTATTCCCATTTTATGCATGAGAAAGCTGAGGCTGACAAACATGAAATGATTTACCTACCAAGAAATCTTGCAGCATGCATTTGAACACTTCTTCCTATCTGCTTCTTAAGCCACTCACTGTGCATAATATCCTTTGCTTCAGCTATATCATGGTCATTAGTAATAATTGCTTATACTTATATTGTAGTGGAAGATTTGTAGGAAGTAGCGTCATGTCATGAATAAAAACTTGACTTTAGAAGGAAGAAATCTGTGTTCAAGTCCCACCATTGATACCTATTACCCTGGAGATTCTGACCAAGTCACTGAGTCTCTCCGCTTCAGAACACTCCTTAAAACTAAGATGCTATGCAAGTCTCTATCTAGTTTAGTTGAGGAAATTTCCTTTTCAGAGTTTCTCCTTTTTGGTAGGTACAGAGGTTTGTTTAGCATTTATTTTGGGTCAAAAGGAAGGGCAAGTACTATTAGTAGACCCATTACATGGATCATAAAACTGAGGCTCTGAGAATGTTCATTTGCCCTCAGGTACAGCAAGAGCAAATGGCAAATTTGGGATTTGAATCCAGAACTCTTAACTCTAAGACCAGTGTCCTTTTTATGGATTCAAATCCCATCTCTCTATGTGTCATTTTAGGCTGGTCATTTATCTCTGGATCTCTAGATCCTCATCACTGTAAGGAAGGGTTTTGACAAGATGGCATCTGGGATTTAAACCACATCTATAATAATTAAAATTTTCAAATTATTTTATAGACATCAATATTCTTGAGTATTATAAAAAGTCCTAGGAGGTAGATACTTTGTTGTTTTTGTTCTCATTGGATATATTTAGGATTTCCCCTCTTGAGACCTCACAGTGAGGTAGCTAGTATTGCATCCTTGGCCTTGTTTTATACAGTCATATGGCTGTAACTTAGTAAGGAGAGCCACCCATATGTTACCTGCTCTACCTCTTATACTATCTGGGAGTTGCCTGTGGTTCCATGAGGTGAAGTAATTACACACACACACACACACACACACACACACCCACACACACACACACAATTCCGGACACAAACTCAGAGGATCCTAACTCTAAAGTGGCTCCTCTATGTACCCTACTTAACCTGGTCTATCCCAGTAGTCTTACTAAATATTTATCAATTGAATGAATGGACGGATGATTCTAAATTTTGCCAGCCTTTTATTTAAATCTTTCTTGTTTGTCTTCTCATTTTCTTTGGCTGTTCGTGTGCTCGAATTAAAACTAGAATGATTTCTCTTGTACTTCCTACACATCGGCAGAGCCTGCAGTTTGCCAGACACCTTCCCAAACAGATCTCCGGCACCTGGTTCACAATCCTACGGGGGTATTTGTCTAGTGTGAAGGCTGACCCCCTGCTTGGAGGCCAGGGTATGCATTAATGCAGGTAAAGACATCATCATGGCTTTGCGGCTCTGAACTTGAACCTGCCTCTTGTTTCCTATCTGAGGCCGATGACTTCCCACAGCCCATCATTATTCATGTCCTGACTTCCCTCTTGTGTCAATGGGATTGGTTTTTATTAGAGAAAGGCACAGACCTTGTTTTGTGAAGGAAATCTCACAGCTGTCTGCCTGGGCTCTTTCACCAAGGGAAAGTCAGAGCAGGGAAAACAATCAAGTGAGTCAGCCGCCTGAATTCCCCATGAAGGATGCTAGTGTTATTACTCCATGCTAAGATAGCATTTACCCTGTTTGCTACTCAGCTGAGGATTTTAAGTGAAAATATCCTGGTCTCATAATCTCTGATGAAGGAAGATAGATTCCTACCACCCTTTACACCATAGCCCCAGTTAATTCTCCATAGGATGACTGCCTTTCAACACAAACACAAGTATATGTCCTCTGTTCCCAACGGGACCATGGAACTTCTCTTTGGCTCAGAAGAGAAGAATTAATGCTTCCAGAAAGTAAATCTCCATTTTGAGTTTTATTTATAAAGCTAAAGGGGAGATATACAGAATGTCCTCAATTACCATAAAACAGGTTTGTTTTTTTTTCTCTATCTGTGGTCCGTCCTCACCATCACCCCACAATGAAATTCAAAGGTTAATAGATTGAAAGCTGGAATAGAGTTTATTTTTTAATTTATATTTTATTTTTCCCAATTATATATAAAATAATTTTAATATTTTAATATTAATTATTAATTATATATGCAAATTTATCTATATATAATTATATTACATATATATATATAATTAATTAATACTAATATTCCAAATTGAGAAGGCAAGCAATTTGACGAGTTCATACTTTTGTAGTCATATAGAACACATGTCCATGTAGGTCATGCTACATGTGAAAGAAAACACAGATGAAACATTGATAACAAGAAAAATAAAGTAAAGAAAAAGTCTCTGTCCCACCTTAAGACAAAGTTCTTTCTCTGAAAATGGACAATACCTTTCACCATAATTCCTTTAGCATTGCCTTGGAGGATCATTGTGTTGCTGAGAGTAGCTAAAATATTCACAGTAGATCATCCTATGATATTGCTATTACTACATACAATGTCCTCTTGGTTCTGCTCATTTCACTTTGCATCTATTTCTGTCTTAGAAGAGAGTTTAGAGATCATTTAGTGTAGTCTCATTCTGCAAATGAGAAAATAAGTTCTTAGAATTTCAGTGATGTGATGATGGTCACACAGCTAACTGCTCTCAAATGCAATACTGGAACTCATACACACACACATATACATCCATATATATGTATACATACATACATATGTATACATATATATATATATATATATATATATATGGATGCACTCATATACTCATACACACACATATACATATATACATACATATATATGGATGGATATATATATATGTATGCATATATATATATGGTTACACTCATATACTCATGCACACACACACACATACACATACACACACACACACACACACACACACACACACACACACACACATATATATATATATATATATATATATATATATATATATATATATAATATACACAACAAACATCTAATATTTCAATCGCTTCAGGACTAGAGATATGCACTAAACCTATGGTGAAATAGGTATAAGAAGCTTCCAGGTGAGAAAAGTCCCTCTGATAATGCAAGTCAGAATTTTCTCTACAACATACAGTCTAACAGAGTCTCTTAGGACATTGTTAGGTTAAACAGCTTGTCAAAGCTCCTACAATGAATATGGGTTGAACTGAGTTCAAGTCTTCCTGACCATAACAGGACGTCTTTCTTTCCAGGATGCCCTTCCATCTCCTTTTAGTGACTTAACCCTCTTAAATTTCCATTTAAAAAAAGAGAGAATGACTGATTACAAAGCAAATGCTAATAATCACTGATGGGAAACTCATGTGCTCTGCTGATATCCACATAATGTCAACCCTATGTCAAAGCCTTATTAGAAAAAACGAATGTATGTTTTGGAAGATGAAAAAAGATAGCTGGATGGACATCTGGCAGTTTCATTATTGGAGGGAGTACCCACACTCATGAGATCATAGGTCCGCTGAAGTATTAATTTTTTCAGTCCCCTGAAAATTTGGAAATTATGCTCAAATATTACACAGTGGAAAGGAGATGCCTTCAAAATATTCATCATGATATCTTCAACATAAAGAAGATCCAACTCACTTCCAGTTGATCAATGATGGACAGAAATAACTACACCCAGAGAAGGAACACTGGGAAGCGAATGTAAATTGTTAGCACTACTGTCTATCTACCCGGGTTACTTATACCTTCGGAAGCTAATAATTAATGTGCAACAAGAAAATGGTATTTACACACATATATTGTATCTAGGTTATATTGTAACACATGTAAAATGTATGGGATTGCCTGTCATCTAGGGGAGAGAGTAGAGGGAGGGAGGGGGAAATTTGGAAAAATGAATACAAGGGATAATGTTATAAAAAATTACTCATGCATATGTACGGTCAAAATTTATAATTATAAAATTAATAAAAAAAAAAGAAAGAAAAAAAATATTCATCATGAGAAAACTGAGTTTTCTGAAATTCCAAATCAGAGAGTTACTACCTATGGGATTCTTTTCACATAGCTATGTGACTCACTCACATTACTTCATTTCTTTCAGCCTCTGTTTTTTCTTCTTAAGGATGGGTATAATAATAGCACCATACCACTTACCTCATGAGTAAGGGTTAAATATAACAAAATGCATAAAGTGTTTTATAGACCTTAGAATACACTATAAAAGTGAGCTATTAGTACTGGGGCATGGAATACTATTGAAAATTCCGTATTTTATATCTCAAATAATTTTCTTATATGATAACTACCTTGGCAGAGGGAAGTAGGTTACCTCAGTCCTCTTGCATGTGAAATCATATTGATTTGCTCCATTTTTAGGAGTCTTCCAAGATGTACTCCTAAGCCAAATGCTTCTTTTTGAGACACAGGGAACCACCAACTTGCATTCCATTGTACCAAAGGTTGTTTTATTTTCAGCTTTCTACAACTTTCATGACCCCAATTGGCTTTTCTTGTAGTACTTCTGCAAATCATTTTACAGATGAGGGAACTGAGGTAAACAGAGTAAAGTGACTTGCCCAAGGTTTTAGTAAACGAAGTATCTGGAGCTGGATTTGAACTCAGGAAGATGAGTCTTATCTACTGTGCCACCTGACGCCACCTGGTTGTCCCAACAACAGAGTTAAATAAATCTAAAACTTTATTGACTAACAGGCACTGTGATTTTTTTTTTCTCCCCAGCAACATTAGAATCAATTTTTGATAATCATTTGATAATTCATTAAATTTTTAGTCCACTAATATCCTCCTAGAGGAGCTGTGTTTGAACCCTGGCTCAGTAACAACATATACAACCTATGTGACTCTGGGTATTGCTTCTCTCTCTAGGGAACATATTATCCTTGCCAAAATGGGGTAAGAGAAAGGTAGATGATCTTGAACTTTTCTTCAACTTCTAAAACTATATTATTATCTTTGGATGTTTCAAAAGCCGACCTCATGTTCTCAAAGGCCATGACATCAGAGAGGAAGCTCTCGGAGACCTTTCCATTTGGCATCAAGGCTAGTGATAAGCTTTGCATCTGGTATCTGAAGGGCAGCCAAGCTATGTTCAGAGAAGTCAGAGCATTTTTCTTTAGCACAACAACTCACAAAGCTGCCTATTAAGTTACAGCATGAGATGGGATTCATGTTGGGAGGCACCTACATCACTGAAATCACAAATCAGAATCGAAAATATTTTGATCTTGAAGGGAATTTAGAACATATTCATTCCACTGCTCCTATTTTATGGATGAAGAAAGTTGAACAGAGAAAAAACTTAATCTCAAGGTTGCAAAACTAGTAAATGTCTTGAGGAAGAATTTGAACCTTGTCTGTTCCACTGTTAAAGTCTATGATCCAATACAAGACAATGTTGAATCTTTTAATTTTTTTTCAATTATTTTCCATTATTTCATTTCATCCTCCCCTGCTGTCTTGCACACACATTTGAAGAAAACAAAATTAAAACCTTTGAAATAAATAATTGTAGTTGAGCAGAATTATTTTTCATATTGCTCTATCACATCTCTATCAAGACAGACATGGATAGAAATCTTCATCAATGGAATTCTGGGATCATGACTGTGCTGACCAATGGTCAAAACTCATTCAAAACTGCTTGTTTTTACAATGTTAGTGTCATAGTATAAATGGTCCTCCTCATTCTGTTCACTTACTCTGCATCAGTTCATATAATTCTAGGTTCCTTTGAAACTGTTTCTTCATTTCTTAAAGCATCCTATCACATCTTTATGCCATATTTTGTTCAGACATTTTCCAAGGTATGGGTTCCCCTTCATTTTTATCCTAACCATCATAAAAATGAGCCATAATAATAATAATAATAATAACATATATATATGTATACATATATGTGTGTGTATATATATATACATGAACTCTTTCTTTGATCTCTTTGGGGTATAGATTTAGGAGCAGTATTGCTGGGACAAAAGTTATGCACAGTTTAATAAGTATGGATCTGGTTTTAAATTCCTTTCCAGAATGATTGTCCTGATTAATGGTTCTACCAACAAGGCATCAATTTGTCTGCTTTTTTGCAATCTTTTTGTAATTAAAAAATGTTAAAGTAAAACAAGCATTTTAATAGCACAAAAGGATTTTTAAAATGATTGCACATGAAACTGCAAATCAGTTATTCAAATATATGAGAAAACGATCATGTTACTACTTTTTTATTCTTTTCTTTTCTGCCTTATGGCTATTTTTATACATATACACAGATATGAAACATATGTACACATTCTATACATCTGTTTATAGTTGTTTCTCTAGATGCAGATCACATTTTCCTTCATGTGTCCTTTGTAGTTAATGTGGGCATTTATTATAGTCTCTATAAGAGCTTCTTAATCTTTTTCTACTCCTGATGCATTTTCCCCTGAAAAAAAATTTACCCGACCTTATCGTGAATCTGAGCAGGGGTATTTCTGACAGTGTTCATGTAAGTGCAGTGCAAAATGTACATGATGTATGTTCAGAACTCAGTTGCAAAATGCAAGATGGACAAGTACTTCCAGAAAGCACCTTGGATTCATTATGAGTTTGATTTTGAATTAAGTTTGGTTATTAAATTCATAAACATTTTATTGTTGCCACATTCATCTATGCATCTATGCCATCATTCATCGTAACCTACAGTTTAAGAAGTTTTTGTCTGAATGGCTTAGTCACTCAAAGTTACTCTTAAAATAATATTGTTGTTATTATATATAACATTCTCTTGGTTCTGCCCCTTTCTTCATTATTTCATATAAGTCTATCTGTGTTTTTCTAAAAATCAACAAACTCATCATTTCTTATAGCACAATAGTATCCCATCATAAGCATATACCACAACTTGTTCAGCCATTCCCCAACATTATCATTTCCTTTTAATAAAATTTAACGATCTGATAGTTATGATATGGTACTTAATGATTAATTTTATTTTCATGCCTCTAATTATTAATGATTCAGGGCATTTATTTTTCAATCTAGCTATAGAAAGATTGAATGTCCTCCATTAAAAACTGTTTGCTTGTATCCTTTAGCTATTTATTGATTGAAAAAAAGTTCTTATTTTTATATGTATGAATTAGTCCCTTGTATACCTTGGAAATGAGTCTTTGATCAGAGAAACTTGTCATAAAGTTCTTCATCTTCAGGTTTGTTTTCTCTTATGATCTTAGCATCAATGGATTTGTGCAAAACTATTTTTATTAAAGCTTTGTATTTTTAAAGCATATACATGGATAATGTTCAACATTCACCCTTGCAAAACTTTGTGTTTCAAAAAAATGTCCCTCCTTTCCTTCCACCCCTTCCCCTAGACAGCAAGTATGTTAAAGATGTGCAATTCTTCTGTACATATTTCCATAATTATCATGCTGCATAAGAAGAAAATCAGATAAAAAGGAAAAAAATGGAAAGAAAACAAGATGTAAGCAGAAAACAACAAACCACACTTAGTTCCCACAGTCCTCTCTTTGGGTGAGATGACTTTTTTCATTACAAAGCCATTGGAACTGGCATGAATCAACTCATTGTTGAAAGTAGCCATGTCCATCAGAATTGATCATTGTATAATCTTTCTGTTGCCATGTACAATGATCTCCTTCTGCTCACTTCACTTGGCATCAAAAACTATTTTTTAAAATTATGTTTTCCTTCATCTTATCGTGTATACTTTCCCCACTCCATAGGCCCCTTTCCTACTCTACTTTGAAAAAGAGGATTGTGGATGTATTCATCCCTTCTGCTCCAAATTTAATGGAGCTCCTAATTCCTCTCCTCTTCCCTTCAGCTAGACCCTAATGACAGGTTTTTATTACTTCATTTTTTTAAAATCTTTCTTCATGAGCCTTACTTCTGTACTTGGAGATTGTTTTGTTTATGATTTATCCCACTTGGGATCTTCCCTCCTGAGACCTGTCTTCCCACATACCCTTATATTATCTACTTTCCTCTCTATTTCTTCCTATTTCCCTGATTTTCTACAGCAAACTCCTGTGTGGGTGTGTGAGTGGGTATGTCCTAAACTCTGACAACTTTAGATGAAAGTTACATTGAACACCCAGGTCCCTCCTCGCATAGACTTCTATTCCCATCCAATGATTCTGTAAGATTAAGTCTCCCCACATTTGTCTTTTAAAGTATTCTTTTTTGCCTCTTCCTTTCCTTTATTTTTTGAAGATCATAAAAATAAGGGACAGCTAGATGGTACAGTGGATAGAGCACCAGGCTTGAAGTCTGGAGGACCTGATTTCAAATCTGGCCTTATTCTTAACACTTAATAGCAGTATGATCTTGAACAAGTCATTTAATCCCAATTGTCTCATTGGGAAAAAAAAAAAAAAAAAGAGCATAAAAGTGTAACAAATCGCTCCTAGAACCTCCATCTAATTTGACCTATTCTATGAACCTTGCTGACATGATTATTAAAGCTTATTTGTATCACCACTGATCTCCAGGAGAATGTATTCCTTTAGCTTTATAAAGTCTTTCGTATTACTCACTTGTATTTATATCTTTATTTTTCACTCCTTTATTTATATTTTAGCGTTTCATTTAGTTCCAGTGTTTTCCTTAGGAATATTTGAAAATCCTCTATTTCATTAAAGGACTATTCTTTTTTGCCCATAGGATTAAATACAGTTTTCTTTTTGTTGTTGTTGTTTAAATTTTATTTATTTATAAAAATTTTTGACAGTATATATGCATGAGTAATTTTTTATAACATTATCCCTTGTATTCATTTTTCCAAATTATCCCTTCCCTCTCTCTACTCTCTCCCCTTGATGACAGGCAATCCCATACATTTTACATGTGTTACAGTATAACCTAGATACAATATATGTGTGAAAATACCATTTTCTTGTTGCACGTTAAGTATTAGATTCCGAAGGTATAAGTAACCTGGGTAGATAGACAGTAGTGCTAACATTTTACATTCGCTTCCCAGTGTTCCTTCTCTGGGTGTAGTTGTCTCTGTCCATCATTGATCAACTGGAAGTGAGTAAAATCCAGTTTTCTTGAATAAATAATTCTTGGAATTAAGCCTTTATTTGTTTGTTTTTTTCACTTTTTGGATATTATGTTCATACTCTTCTGTCCTTAATGGTGACAGCTGAATTATGAATGACCTTGTCCATGCTGTCTTGGTCCTTGAAGACTTTCTTACTGGAAGCTTTGTAATATTTTGACCTATTTTTTGAAGCTCTGGATTTTTGATATGATGTCCCTGAGTATATTCATTTTTGGTGTTTCAGGAGCTGAATGCTGGAATTTATTTTCTCTTTATTTACTTTGTCATCTGGTTCTAAGAGTTCCCTGAAAGATTCTTACATGTTTTCTTAAAATATTCGTATTCTTGTTTTGGTCATGGCTTTTAGATAATCCAATAGTCTTAAAATATCTCTCTTTGATGTTTTTCCCCCATCAATAGTTTTTTGACAAATGATACAACACATTTTCTTTTTTCTAATCATTTGACTTGATTTTAATATCTTTTTGTCTCAAAGGGTCATTGTGTCTTTTTTTTCCATTCTAATTTTCAGGAATTTATTACCTGACAAAGGTTTTGTGCTCTTATTCTAAGATCTTAATTGTCAAGTTTCTTGTCAATAGATTAATTTCTTTTCCAATTCTTATATTTATCACTTTCATCTTATTTATAATATAATTTTAACACTAAAATACCTCTTTATTTCATTTAAGAATTCTAACTGATTTTGTATTTTTCTTAGAGGTTTTGCTGATAAATGTTTTTGAATTATTTTTTTCTTTAATTTGTATCTTTAACATATTTATTGTAATAACTAATTATAATTGCTGCTGTCATTTCTATCATTGTCATTCATTTATCTACTATACGAACAATTTGCTCTTAGCACCCTCATGCTGCTGCCTTCTGAGTTCTTGGGGACTTCTGGTAGCTTTGGAAAACCCTGCTGGTCTGGGTAAGGAACTGAGTCTACGAAGGGTTCTGGGTATCCTGTGATTCCAGCAAAGTTCAGCCCTCTGAAAGTTGATTCCAAATATTTGGTCCCTTCTGGAGATCGTAAGTCTCTGGCTTGGGCACAAATACAAATATGAATCTTCTTTAGGAATGACCTAGATGGACTCTGAGTTTCAGCTTCTTGGCCCCTCTAGGAAACCCTCACCTTGCTATTCATCTAAGGATGAATTCATCTAAGGATAAATCAATGTCCTGCTCTCATCATCCCCATACTAATGACCTCACATAGAGATGTAAACATTTAATCTCTGACAGTGGCCAAGACTTAGCTCTAATGTCGATTGTTTAGCCTTGGGCAGTCAGTTACTACCTTCTTATTAATAAAATGAGGAAACTCCAGTTTTGACACTCTGTGATACCCAGGCAAAAATATGATTGAAGTGCCTCCCTAGGAACACTTGTCAAAAAAATTCTTGATTTTTCTCTTACTCTTCCTCCTCCTCTACCTTATTCTTCTTCCACTTCCTTACAAGGCTTTCAGGTTTAAGTTACTTGCCAAATGTCACATAGCTAATAAATGACAAAGGTCTGAGGTCAGATTTGAACTCAGGTCCCTCTGACTCCAATCTATCTATCTATTGGGGTACCTATCTGTAGCAATATCTTATTATTTCTACTTAAACTTAGTCCCAAAGAGCTGGGGGGAGGTGGTCCTCACACTAGAAGATAAATGAAAAAAATTGCATGTAAGGAACTTGTAATACACTTTGAGATTTCTCTGCTCTATTGGGGATGACAGATTTCTTTGCTTTTTGGAAATACTCAAAGATCTTTCAATTAAAAGAAAAAAGAGGGATTCTTGTTAATCCTAAGGAAGAGTCCTCTGCTATATGCTTTTTTTCTGAATGTTATCCCAAAGAGAAGAATAATGGGTTTCCAATCAGAGCACTCATATTTGAAAATTTTCAGCTCTGAGAGCAAATAGATGGTTCAGTGGAGAGAGCCCTGACCCTGGAGTCAGGAGGACCAAAGTGTAAATCCAGCCTTAGACACTTGACAGTTACTACCAGTGAGATCCTAGATAAGACAACCCAATTTCCTCTCCCTAAACAAAAGAAAGAATGAAAGAAAAGGGAAAAAAGGAAAGAAAAAGAGAGGAGAAAGAAGGAAAAAAGAAAGAGAAAAAGAAAAGAAAAATCTCAGTTCTGATACACACAATTAGGGTGACTTTGGGCAAGTCATTTAACCTTTCAGGAAGTCTCCATTTCCTCATATCCAAAATAAGAGACCTAGTCTTGATAAGATCTAGCATTCCTTCTGGCTCTGGGGAAGTAGGTTGTTAATGTGTTCAAGAAGTTCATTAAGTGTCCTCATTTCAGATTCATAATATGTATTTAAAACTGAAAAAGAATTCAGAGACTGTCTGATTTAACTTCATTATTTTAAGAATGAGGAAACCAAAGTTCCGAAATATTGAGTTATTGACCTCAAGCCACACAGAATCGTGGGAGGATTTGAACCTGGACCTATTAAATCTAGAGCCAATATTCTTTCTATTATGAATTCTCTATCTTTCCAAAATAAAGTATTTCTTTCACTTTGGAGGATTTATTTTATTAGCCACATAAAGAGACATAATGGCTCATTTCCCTATGTCAAAACCAATATACACTCACTGCTATTTGCTTTCTTTTATATAAATTTTAATGCATTTTTAATTCCACCCCACTGCTTGGTAAACCAACCATAGAACTGACTGCTGCCCTGTAATGTATTGCAGTCATTTCCAATAAACCTGGACTTTTAGATGATTTATCATTATCTCTGTAAAATGGATCCACTCCATGAGCTGTAAGAAACAGTGGCACTTTAGTTAATGACAGTGGATTGGGAGCCACCAGAGAAACAAACAAAAGGGGTGAGTTGTGTAGGCAGAATCTGTAAAATGATGGTATGACCTTCTATGAGGACTTTCTTAATTTAAAGAAAAGGATGCTTGTCTCTGGTGGCCCCACTGATTTCTTAGCTTCAAAAGACAACAACCAATCATATTGAGTCTAGCAATTCTATAATCTTTCAAATGGAAAAAGATAAATGGAAAAACCAAGTGTATTGTCATGATTTATTTTATAATGATTGATGGGGGCAAACAGCTTATGAAGAATGGAAGTTGAACTATTAGACTCATAGGGTCATGGAGAAGCACTGTGGTGAGAAAGAGCAGACCTTCATGCATTAACAATAAAGAATAATATCACAGAATTGGAGCAAAGGATGTAAATTTAGAGACATATGGGAACAGAAAATAAAAAGACAATTCTGTTTCTTAAGGATAGCAATAGAATATTGTTGGACTGCCCATGTGCCCCATGGAAAGTCATCCAATCTAAGAAGACTGAAGTAAATCTCTAGAACATTGAGTGTAACTCTTCTGGGGAATTTGTGAAAAGAGGGACATTAGTCATATAGGACAAAAAAGTGTGGAGGGTTGCTGTCTATTCTGTTGAAATGAATACTCACTTCATTGATCTCCTTATGTGTATGATAGTGGAACTTCCTTTGGTGTCTGGATTATATTTATTTATATTTATTAAAACACAACTTATTCATATTTATATTTGTTGTTGTTTATTAAAAACATTAAAAGAATATTTTATAATTGTAAGATTTATAAATTAATTACTTTTATTATTTATTTTGATCTTTATTATAATCCTTCAAAGCATATGCTATTGTCAGCTCCATTTTACAGATGAGAAAATTGAAGCATACAAGGTCAAGTGACTTGTCCAAGATCATAGTAACCAATTCAGCTATGGGGATTTAACTCATGTGTTGTTAAGCTCTACGGCTATCCACTTCATCCCCTAACTGTTAATTCCCTGTCTTCTGAGATGAGCTTCCATCTGCTCTCTATTTTATTTGTCCATGTTATTTACATGGTGTGTCCTTTTATTTTTTTTATTTTATTTTTTTACAATGGAATCTCTTTGAAGGCAAGGATTATTTTTTGCTTTGTTTTGTATTCCTAGCATTTAGCCCAATTATTGGCCATCATAGGATATATGCAATTGTGATTTCTTTCATATATCATCCTGACGAGAAAACTCCGTCTAGGTGCCTTAGATACAACTTACATAATTATTTATAGCACATAGAGGTTGTGTTATTAGCTTAGTCACCCACCCAACCCATTCACATCAAAGGTGAGATTTGAACCCAGGTCTTCCTGTTTTTAAGGCTGACTAACTAACCTCCGTGACACCTTGCCTCTCAAGGGAAAAAGTGCACAATTAATATGTCATGGCAATTCTAAGGGACTCATGATGGAAAATGCTGACCACAACCAGAGAGAGAAGTGAATGCAGTTCAAAGAAAGTCTGAATGCAGATTGAAGCATGCTATTGTCACTTTTTTCCTCTTTATTTCTTATAGTTTTTTTTTCTCTTTTGTTCTGAGTCTTCTTTTACAACATGATTAATGTGAAAATGTGTTTAATATGATTCTACATGTATAACCTATATCAGATTGCTTGCTATCTTGGAGAGGGTGGAAGAAAGGGAGAAAGGAAGAAAAATTTGGAGCTCAAAATCTTACAAAGATGAATGTTGGAAGCTATCTTTACATGTAATTGAAAGTATTCATAGGGACTCTAATGGGGATATGGTTGACAATGTGATACTAAAGTCAGTGATAAAAGTTACATTTTAGTGATAATTTCATCCACCCAGAAAATCATCTTTTTTTTTTTTCTATTGCTAGGCTTTTTCCACTTAATAGAACTTCTGAAAATTAAAGAATTGGAAATCCATAGTTATTAATACTTATCAATACTTTTATACCCTAGGAAACTCATGTAAATAATAAATAAAAATAATTTTAAGTAGATTATCTAATTTTGCCAGCAGCATTAATTTATCTTTACCCCTCTATGTCTCTTTTCTCATATCAGCCTGTGTGAGGGGTACAGAAGGAAAAATGAATAGCCAAGTTTGAAAACACAACTAAAATTAAGAATCTTTCTTTTCGCATATGGGAACATACTCGTGCTTGGCAATTAGATTCCTGGGTAATAGTCACTGTGTGTTTGGCATAGTCTATGGACCCATACCCCAATACTGGGGAGTACATGCTGGACTCAATTTCTTAGCCTTTAATAAAGTCATTTTCAGAATCTCCTCCATGGGGTACTGGCAGATTCTGCTTCAGTGCATGACATTTCATTGCTTATTCTTTTTTTGCTTCTTTTTTTTTTATAGTTTTTATTTACCAGATATATATGCATGGGCAATTTTATAGCATTGACAATTGTCAAACCTTTTGTTCTAATTTTTCCCTCCTTCCCCCGCACAGATGGCAGATTGACCAATACATGTTACATATGTTAAAGTAGAAATTAAATATATGTATACATGTCCAAACAGTTGTTTTGCTGTACAAAAAGAATTGGACTTTGAAATTCACTGCTTATTATTAAGCTTAGCTAACACTATGACCTACGGCATCCCTTCATATTTTTGAAAAAAAAATAAACAAATAAATGAAAAAAGAATGAAAACAATAAAGAAAAAAAGAACCATAACAGAATCCTAGGACCAACAGTGGAAGATGAAGAAAGAGAATAATCATTTATAGAGTACCTGTTATGTGACAAGCATTCTGCTAAATTTATAGATATTATCTCCTTGGATCCTAAAAAAAATCCTGTGAGGTAGAATGGGATTACTTGGCTAGAGTTATTCTAATTAATTTTCCTATTGATTTGGTTTATTTTAACATTTTAAATGTTTTATTTAAAAATACATTGAACATAAATATAATCAACCGAATTTTGTAACAAATTTACTTTTAAATGAAGACAGCTAGGTGGTACAGTGAAGAGAGTGCTTTTCATGAATTTAAAACCAATCTAAGACTCTTATCTGTGTAATACTAGGCAGGTCATTTCATCCTGTTTGCCTCAGTTTCTCCATCTGTAAATTTGTTTTTTTTTTTTAAGCAAACAAAAATGATTTTATTTTTTTTTGTTATATGACAATGTAGAGGTTTAAAAAAGAAGCTAAGAAGAAAAGATTGGTTCAGAAACATCAAAAGCAAAACCTGGATATGTGAGTGTGTGTGTGTGTGTGTGTATATATATATATATATATATATATATATATATATATATACATATATACATATTTGTGTGTGCTATATATCATATATGAAAATTTATATACATATACATTTTTATTCAGTCATTTTCAATCTTTTCCTATTCTTCACGATGCCTTTTGTAAAATGAACTGTTAAAGGAAATGGCAAACCACTCCAATATCTTTGCCAATAAAGTCCCAAATAGCATCACAGAGAGTTAAATTCAACTGAAAGGACCCTACAGTAACACATTTAATAATGAGCATTCATAAAGATAGTATCATAACTTGGCCATCAACAAAGGATGACAGAGAAAAAAACCTGCAAAACTAATAAGCACATCATCCATACCCTCCATTATGTTCAATGTTCCATACCCCAATTTCCTTAGCCCAACCTTTCCCCCCTTATAATCTATGATATTTACTCTCTTTCTGGTAGAAGATGAAGACTTTCTATAAAACAAGCAGCTGATACTCATTAAACTGGTGAGTTACAGAGAGCTCTCCTTAATCCAGTGCACATTATATTCCTGAAGAACGAGTTTAGCAATGAAAAGTTGAGAAATGAAAAGAGACTTTCTCTGTCCCCCCCTTCATAATTCATCAAATAAACTGAATGATCTCAAGAGTAAATGGAAAAAGGAATGGGTAGGCTCTTCCTCTCAATGATAAACTGAGACATCATCATGAGAGAATTCAGATATGGCTCCATGTATGAGAAGTGGAAACTTTCAATTAGTTTTGTGTCCTTAAATCTGTTAACTTTTGTGTCCTTAAATCTGTTAACTTTTGTGTTTGCTCAATTCATCCTGGGAAAAGAGTGGCAGGTGTGATGACAAGAGCAGATACTTTAGAAAGAAAGGAACTGGAATTTGTTCTATTTTTACCATTTACTATTTTGCAAAGCCACAACAAGAATTTTCTGTGCTCAGAATCAGTAGCATGAAAGGGACTCTGAAATGAGCTTCAATGACACATTTAATTAAATGGAAAGAGTAGAAAAGACAATGAAGCTCAAGATATAGAACTCCCTAAGAGGAACACAGAGACCCTAGGACATTGCATCTCCTATAGGTAAATCCCTGCTCTTGCTATAGCAGGAGGACCTTCTCTCAGAGAATAAGACCATTGGACAGCTTCCTATTTTAAATAAGTATCCTTGTCAAGTACTTGAGATGTACAGTTCATTTCAAATGTTTATAGATTTCGATCTAGAAAACATCATAAAGGTCATTTATTTCAACCTTTTCATGAATCAATCAACTGGCATTTATTAAGCAACTACTATATATCAAATATTATACTAAGTACCAAGAATAAAAATTAAAAAAGACATATCCTGCTCATAAGAAGCATGTAATCAAATGGGAAGATAGCATGCAAGCAATAGTATACAAACAAGATATATGCAAGATAAACTGAGGATAATAAATAGAGGGAAGGCATTAGTATTAAGGGAGATTAGTAAAGACTTTTTTTTGCAGAAAGTGGGGTTTGGACTGAGACTGGGAGAGAATATGAAGTCCTCCAAAATAAAGCAGTTTACTCAAATCACGTAGGTTGTAACTTAGAAAGACAAAAACTCAAAAAAAAAAAAATAAAACCCAGGTGCTCTGGTATGAAGTTCATGCCCCATCATTTTTTTATGGATCTCAAAAATTAGAGCTGTACAAGGGATATGACTTGTCCAAGATCACATATGTAATAAATGCATCCTTGCTGCAAATTCACTTATTCTAACTCCAAATTCAGCTCTTTCTTCTACACCATAGTTTATGAAGGAGTGTAAGCACCCACAGCACTGTAAATTTTGACATTCTGGGACAAAGAATCACTTCCCTCACCCTAATTAATACCCTGGATCTATGTATCCTTTGCCAAGTATTTTGAACTCCCTTAAGCTCAATTTCCTCATCTATAAACCAGTGATAACAATTCATACTCTACATACCTCATTGAGTTGAAAGAAAAAGTGCTTTGTAAATGTTAACACAGTATATAAATTTCAGCTATTATTATTGTATTTCAGATTTTTATGAAGTCAAAAAGTGTTTTGTAAACTTCTAAGTACTATATAAATGTAAGCCATAAAAGTTAGGCATATTTTTCTTTACAAATGCACTATGAGATAATCTAGCACCATTTTGGAGGAAAAGTTTTCAATTGCAAAGTAATCTTCATCCTTAAATATTCTGTGAAAATTTAGGTAGTAATCAAGATGAATAGTCCTTAGCAAAGTGTCAGAGAAAGGATAAATGTATCTGGTGTCCAGCATCTTCAGTATTTCTCATTAAATACATATTCCACCTAGAATCAAAAATAAGCAATAAAATTGATTTCTTTATCTATCTAGGGAAAAAGATTCAAAATCATCAATTATAATATTTCACACTATATCATTGTCAATATCTATAGGCAACAGGTAGATTAATAAAGATACCTAGTTGTGTCTTGTCCAAAGTATCTTAACATTCTACATTCTAACTGAACATAAATCTCAATTTTTAAATTTTCATTGTCTATTCCCAACGAAAACTTTGATATCTTGAAAAGCATAAAGATATTCCAAGACAATCCCAATAAATTTTGGGTAGAAAACACCATCTGCATCCAGAAAGAATTATTGAGATTGATTGTAAATCAACACATGCTACGTTCACTTTTTTCTGTTTTTTTTCTTCTGTTGTAATTTTTCCCTTGTGCTCTGATTTTTTTCTCCTAACATAATTCATAAGGAAATGTGTATTTTCAAACTTAATATACATATTAAAATACATATGTGGGAAAAAAGAAAAATATAAGGATATATATGAAGGTAGGGAATAAAGTGGATGTGGGAGTTGTTTTTTTTTGTTTGTTTGTTTTGTTATGAAGCCATGTCACGAATGGAGAAATCACTGGACTAGAAGCTATTTATCTATCTTCTGTCTATCTATCTATCTACCTTCTGTCTGTCTATCTATTCATTTATCTATCCATCTGTTTGCCTAGATACACACACATACACATTCCTAGTATCTATATACTTTCAAAACTGGAAATGATCTTTGAGATCATTTAGATCAACCCTCTTTTCATCTTCGAACTGGACTAAATGTTCTCAATGGTCTGTTCCAAGTTTTAACACACATCATACCTAATTGTGTTTGTTTTCTAAATACACAATTGTTTCATTTTCCTTTCACCCATAGTACCAAGAGTGGACATAGTAGGTATTTAGTAAATGTCAAATGACTAGAAGAATTGTAGCACACACACACACATTAAAAAAGAAAAAGGAAAAGAAAAAAAAACCTGGCACTAAAACTTTAACTGCCAAGTACTTTTTGGCAGAGATTCAGTTATATCAGCTAAAGGCGACATGTTGATGAAGCCAACACAATTTCATTCTATTTCCTTTTTTTTCTCTTCTGTTGATCTCCAATTTTGGAATTTCCCACTGGGCCGAGTCCTTCAGAATATCCAATTGGGATGTTTTACCATGCTGTTCTAATGTTCATGTTTATTTGCCTTTGGATATGATTGCTTCTGACTCAGTCAAAACTGAGATCATTTTTATCTTAATTACTTTTTCTTTGGAAAGATAATTGTTGATGTGGTTCTTGTTGTTGCTATCTAGCAAGTTGGACACCCAGATTTTGGATCATGACAATTTAAGAAAATCAAATGTTGATTTAATATTTTGTATTTTATTCCATTCTATAATTGGCTCTATTCTATAGCTGTCTAAACCATGTTTCTAAGTTCAGAAGTTCGACTTTCCTCTCTGAGCTGAGTTGTCCCATAATTCACATTAATTCAAAGAAAGGAAAGTATTATATCTGCACATCCTACTGCCCATGTGCAATTAAGGGAGACATGTTATCTCAGTAACAAACCTTGCAAGATGCATGTGGGTGGCGGAAAGTCTGTTATCTCTGCAACAGTAACTGTCCTTCAGGGAAGTCTGGTCTGTTCTAGTTGTGACACTAACTAGTTGTGCAGGTGGATACCTCCAATAAAATTTCCATAAGAACAAGATGGAAGGATGGATGGTTGCCAGTCTGCAATCCTGACTTCCAGCCAATCATATTCATTATCTATCATCCATATATACTTCAGGCTCTGTAATCAATCATATTATCTTTTATTTGTGATCCTTCCTTTTCTTCATTCTCTTGTATTTCCCAAGGCTTTATAAAGGCACAGTAATACCTCGCTGTCTTTTGACTGACTGAAAAGTCAAGAAATCTTCTTTATTGGTATTTATTAACCTGATCAGTAAATTGAAAGTGCTCAGAATTTTGTGCTTTAGTTTGTCTTAGTTTTTAGAAATAATATTGGGTTTTGAGTATTATTAAGTGAGTTTGAAATTAATTGCATTGATTTTATATTGACTATTCCAATGGAAGAATAAAGACTTAGCGTACCTGATTAGTTTAAGGAAATAAAGAGGTTAAGTTTGTATAGATAAAGTGATATAAAATGTCAAGAGGAAGAGAACCTTAGCAGGATCAATAAAATACTGAGCTTGTGATAAACTAGTTCCACTCTCTCTTCAGACATTGTCTGTTTGACTCCGAAAAAGTCATTTAACCTCTATGTGTTTGTATTCTCATCTGTAATTGGGTTATATTGCCTCTAAGGTCACTACTAGAGTCATAGTAGCCTTCCACTTGGGATTTCACTCTTCCATTATGACTTCCTCACTCTGGAAGATCACGCCATCGTTGTTGCCTCTTCTTTCAATTGTATGATTCTTCATAAAACCTCCATTTTAAGGGAAAATGACCAAGCCAGCTATACTCCTTCATGTCTCTATTCTGACCTTCTTTCTCCAACATGGCCCCTATGGGGATACTTCTGTATTACCCATCACTCCAGTTTTCAGCTTCACTTTAGATGCTGTTTTCCCCATTAGAATGCAAACTTTTGTTTTTGAAAGCAGGGATACAATTTCTTTACACTTATTTGTATTCCCTATGCTTAACACAAAGATATAGTGAGCACTTAATAAATGTTTGCAAACTGACGGAATGGTTCGATGATCTCTGAAAACTTCCATTTGCACTGTCTAACTCTTATATGAATCTAGTTATTTCCATGTTATCTCCCCATTAAAATGTGAGCTTCTTGGTGATATGGACAATAATTTTGGTTTTGTTTTTTTTGTTTTTTGTTTTCTGTATATCTCTAGAACTTAGTGCAGAACTGGGCATATTATAAGTGCTTAATAAATACTTACTGACAGACTACTTATTGGAAGTAGCAAGTGGTACATGTTTTGATGGAAGGGAAGGGTTCGGTTGCATGAAAATAAGCAGGGAATACATTCCAGATATTGGGGACAGACTATGCAAAGAAATAAAAGGGGAAAGGGTGAAATGTCATGTTCAGGAAAAGGTCATTAAGTCTGTTCACTGCTATAAAGAGTAAATGAGGAGGAATTATGTAAATTTACTTATTCCCTTCCTGAGAACACATGAGGGGGAGAGTGATACCCACCAAGGTTGAATATCCTCAGGTAGACTAAAAGGGACTCTCCATCTTTGGATATTATGAGTTGAATATTTTTTGTTAGTTTCATTCTGATCTCATTACTGGGCAAACAGAATGAGTCAACAGAGGAAGCAATCTATGTCTGATGCACCCACTGGAACCTATAATATAGAATGTTGACTGTTCCTATCAACACTACCAATTATCAGAGGCACTCAAAGAGTAAGCATTCTGCCAAAATTAGCCAGAGGGCATTATGGCCCACATCCTGCATAGCTATTAGTAAATGGAAAGTGGTCTTAGAATGACAAAGTATGTCATCACCACAGTATTTCAGGTGAGTACCCTTTTGGGCCCATTTCATAACAGTGCCTGCAGATGTTTGCAGCTAGACAGAACCTAATAATTCCAAGGATATCCCTGCCTCAAGAATGATATCAGATCATTGAAATTATTAAATATTCACTGACCCATGATACTATGCAGATGAAGCTGTTAGGCAGTGCATCCAAATCTATCAGTCTTTGTTCCTTAATAGGTACTCCACCTTTCCTAGGGAGATGTGATGGGAACAATCACAACAGTGATAGTACTCTATTTGTAATTTCACTGATACACAAAGGCATCAGGAAAACAAACTTCTTCAATCATTTTATATCCACAGTTTTTCTGGAATTTATAATCTTAGAGATATGCATCTAATTTTATTGTTGTCTTGTTATTTTATTCATATTTAATTCTTTATAACCCCATTTGATATTTTCTTGGCAAAGATACTAGAATAGTTTGCCATTTCCTTCTTCAGTTCATTTTATAAATGAGGAACTAAGGAAAACAGACTTACATGATTTGTCACACAAATATCTGAGGTCAGATTTGAACACAGAAAGAAGGTTTTTTTTTTGTTTTGTTTTGTTGTTGTTGGTTTTTGTTGTTGTTGTTGTTTTACTCTAGGTCAAGTGGTTCATCCAATGCACCACCTAACTGCCTTTCATTCTAATAAAGAAAATGTAAATGATTGGCCCATGATCACACAACCAATATATATCCAAATTGGTCACACTTTAAATTTGGGTTTCTGTATATTTCTGGAACTCTATGCACTGTCAGATTCCTATAATGATGATGATGACAGCAGTGATGGTAATAATAACAAATTTGATTTAAAAAATGTTCTGAAATCTTGACATTGTAGATAAAAAGATGACCTCAAAGAGAAGACCCAAATCAAATCAAATCAAATCAGATCACAGATAGGCCACCGTAAAAACTTTCAAAGGCGAGAAATGGCAAATATTGGGAGATGGAATTTCCTCACAGGATTTCCTACTCTGAGATAATCACAAGTCTTGATAGCATCCTCATTAAAGCAACATTTAAATATCACTTTTAAGTTTGCCAACCACTTTTCATACATTTTCTCATCTGATCTTCAAAACACCTTTGTGAGGTAGATATTAATATTCTTTTTCTTTTTTTCCCTTCCTTCCTTTCTTCTTTTTTTCCTTCCTTCTTATATTATCTTTGAGTCCAACAATATAAAATCTGACAATGCTTCCATTTCTTCTCCCTCTATTTTCCAGGAAGGTATAAGATGAATTGCCAAGATCATCGGTTGTTTTGGGGGTTGCTGTGGGGGATTTTGGATTTTGTTCAGTTTGGTTTCATTTGTTTGTTTATTTATATATTGTTTTCTTATTTTTTTGTTTATTTATATGTTTATTTGTTTATTAATATGTTTATATTGTTTATTTATATGTTGTTTTCATGTTAAATTTTGTCAGCTTTTACACTCTCTTAGTTCGCTCTCATTAAGAAGTTTCTTAATTCTTCTTTACTTTATGCGAAGAATGATATTGCTTTTATATCTGAGATGATTGATATTTCTCCCTGAAACCTTAATTCTGGATTTTGATCCCTCCAGCTTGACATTTTGCATGATAAACTCTGCATATAAATTAAATATAAGGTTATTACACAACTTTATTGTGTTCCTTTTCCAATTTTAAAGCAATCTGGTGTTGCATTTTAGGTTCTCATTGTTGCTTCTTGACCTACATACAATTCCTCAGAAAATAAATAAGATTTATTTGGCACTGCCATCTCTTTGAGGACTTGTCACATTTTGTTGAGGTCCACATAGTCAGAGGTTTTAGAGTACTAAATGAAGCAATTGCTTTTTGTTTGTTTGTTTGATTTTCCCCTGGAACTCTCTTGCTTTTTTGCAATCCAGTGAATGTTGCCAAATTGGTCTCTAGTTTCTCTGCCTTAAAAAAAAAAAAAAAAAAATTGCCTATTCTTCTGATAAGTTTTGGTTCACATATGGCTGAAATCTAGCTTTCAGATTCTTAAGGATAACCTTGTTTATATGTCAAATGATCACAATTGTTCATTAATTTGAACATTCCTTGACATTGCTTTTCTTTAGTATGGGGATATAATTTTCTAATCCAGTGACAACTGTGGAGTTTTCCAAATTTGCTGAGATATGCAGAATACCACTTTAATAATATCATCTTTTAGGATTTTAAGTAGCTCAGCTGGAATTGTCACCTCCATTAACCTTGTTGTTAACAATACTTCCTAATTGCCCACTTGATTTAATTTTCCAGGATGTCTGATACGAGATCAATAACCACATTATCTCATTGTAATTATCGGTGATGTTTTTCTTGCATAGTTCAGGTGTGTATTCTCGACATGTCTTCTTAATCGCTTCTATTTGTGTTAAGTTCCTGCTTTTTAGGCCTTTTATCATATGCATTTTTTTGCATGAAATATTCTCTTGATGGCTTCTAACTTTTCTGGAAGGGATCTTATGTCTTTCCTATTCTATTGTTTTCTTCCACTTCTTTTCATTGCTCATTTAAGAAAAAAAAAATCTTGTTGTTCCCTGAAAAGAAAGTGATGGAAATCTGGATATCAGATTAAAAAGCAGAGATATCATCTTGATGGTTTTCTCCAATACCAATGTATGGCTGTGAGTGCTGAAGCAGAACACTGCAAAATCTACATTTAAAAAGTGTGATTCTGGAGAAGACTTTTGAAAGTTCCTTCCATAGTAAAGTGATCAAATTAGTCAATACTTAAAGAAATTAGTTCAGGCTATTCTCTGGAAGCTTGAATACAGAAGCTTAAACTTAAATACTTTGGTCACATAATGAAAAGCCCTGCTATTAAGAAAGAGTGAAAGCAAAAGAAAAAGGGGAAAGAAGAAGATGTGATAAATGGTATCTAGAAAATCATAAAGAAAATCATGAAGTTAGACAAACTTTAAGAGGCATTGAAGTATAAAAGGACCTGGCATGCTATGGTCCTTGAAGTTACAAACACAACTGACTGACTGATTGAACAACAACTGCAACATCTTCCTAATTCTAGACCCAGAACTCTATCCACTAAATCACCAAGTTTCCTGAATTTTTTTTTTTATTTCTTGAAAAAGTTCGATAAGACTTTCTCATTTTTTGGAAATAATTTGTATATATTTTACATTTTTTCTTATACATATGGAATAAACCTTGCCCCTCTCTCTCCACCTCCTAATAGCATGTGAATGCTTTGAGACAGTGACAGTTTCCATTTTGTCTTTTTATCTCAAGGACAGAGTATTCCACTTGGCTTAGAGTCACATTCAATAAATGTTTGATGACTTGAATTGAATTTCTTGGAAATCATCTTGTGTAGATGGCAAATCAGTGTCCTGAAAGTTTCAGAGTTCTATATGCCTAGGAAGTTTTATGTTTTCTAGTTCCTCAGCTGATATTCAGTAGATGGGTCTGGACTCAGAGTAATTATCTTGGAGCAATAAAAAGATTATAGATTTTGAAGGCAGAAATCCTGGGTTTATATCCTGACTGACATTTTCTAGTTCTGTGGTTATGGTCAGGTGACTACAATTTTTCATTTTACACAGGAAATGGATAATTATTTACATAAATGTCTCCACTGTTTTCATTCAGACCCTTCTCCCTGTAGGTTTATGTTTTACTTTTAAAAATAGTGGTCTGTACTTTGCTCTTTTATCAAATATATATATATATATATATATATATATATATATATATATATATATATATATATATATATATATATATATATATATATATATATATATATATTTAACCTTCTGGTCTAAGCTGGTCAGGTTGAGATTGGATCTTGTAAACTAAATTTCCCAAATCTGAAAAATTCCTTAGTCAGATAGGGAATTTGCATTGTTGTTAATGTTGTTGTTGCTGTTGCTGTTGTTGTTGTTGTTGTTGTTGTTGATGATGATGATGATGATGTTATTTGGTTGTAATTATTATGATTTCATGCTTGTAAAGTGAACCATCTTACCTGCTTAGTGTCTGGCTTTTGATCTCTATCACCCAGTCTCTTTTTTGACCATGTTCTATTTTGTTGTTAATTATAGTTTTTCAAGTTCCTAATTGTTTATATTCTCCCTGGAAGTTTCAGACTGACAGCTGAGCTCTCAAATCATCTGCTTCTCATCCAACCAATCCCATTTTTTAACCATAATCTTGATGTTTATGAGTAGTTGGGACATACTAGAGAGAGATAAGGGTTCAAGTCCAAGCTCTGATAATATTTGTGCAACTAGTGCAACCATCTGTGAGCCTCAGTTTACTCACTGAGTACTATGAAAAAATTCACATACCTAAAATGTGGTGTTACTTTGGGCAACACGATTCCTATTTCTGCGTTTCGATTTCTTTATTTTTAAAATGAAAAATATTATTTAAATGATCTATAAATTCCTTTTCAAATTCAACATTCTATAAACATGAAATCTATGCAACTATAAAATGATGGATTTGAAGTGGGGGCTGTACAAGACCTCTTCAAATTTTAACATTATGATTCTGAGGCAGCTTTGTTTATAAAGGCCACTATTTATTATTTGCCTCTAAGATAACCTCTTTCCTTTTCATTTTTTTTTCTATTTGTTTCCTTTCTTGTCTTCTCTGGTCCTAGCCACTCCAGACCATTTTAATTGTTGTTTTCAGTCATTTTCAATCATGTCTCATTCTCCATAACCCCATTTGGGATTTTCTTGGCAGAGATATTGGAGTGCTTTGCTATTTTCTTCTTCCAGTCATTTTACAAATGAGGAAACTGAGACAAAATTAAATGACTTGCCCAGAGTCATACAGCTGTTACTTATCTGAAACCAGATTTGTACTCAGGAAGATGAGTCTTCCTGACTCCTGGCCCGATACTCTATCCATTATATTACCTTACAAAATGGTGATTCTATTTGAGCTTTCTCTAGTCTCAGGTTTCTGCTTCTATTGAAATCCTGTTTTCAAACACCTACATGGAATCAATAACAAATTTTGGTTTCAAAGTGATTTGACATGAGACTCACTAATCAAATACTATCCCTTTGCCCTGCCATTAAAAGGAATAGATTCAGGGACAAAAGGCCTGGTCCTGATTCCATGTAATCCTAATTGTTAATGAAAATTCTATTGTGGTATACATTAAGAGACTTCCTTATCCAGCTAGATTACTTGTCACATTCCTGCTCTTTCTATGACAATCAGACAATATCCCTTAGGTCTCCTTTGTTGCTACTTGAAGTTAAAGTGGGAAGAGACAAAAAAAAAAGGTGAGTTTTCTTGCTCTAATGACCCTATATCTCTAAGCTGTGCTGGCTGATTGTTCCACTGTGACTGTGTTATTCTTCTTCTTTAAAAAAAATAGCCTTAAAACGGAAAAGAAAGACAATTCAGGTTTTCTCTAAGGAATCATTCATTCAAAAAACACTCAAAGGTGAAAGATTCTCTGTGAAATAAAAAAGGGAAATACCCTTTGAGTGCATGTCAGTTTAGCATCTTTTTTTTTAATCTTTTTGTTATTATTGTACAACCTTTTCTTATCTTAGATTTTTTTTGTAGATTTTGTTTTACAGTATTTTTCCCTTGTAGTCATATCTTGAAATATGAGTACCCCTCGTATCCTCCATTAAACCTTGTCTTGAAGCAAAGAAAAAAAGTTAAGAGAAACTGACTTACGAGGCAAACCCATGTGATGATGTATCTTGGATCAGAGTGATATAGTTTTAGAACTGGAAGAACCATCACTAATCAGTATAGAAACATGGAAAGTGCTCATTTTAGAGACAGAAAATCTGGGTTTTGATCCAGATTGTCATGTGCTACTTGTATGATCTTTGTACAAGTCATTCTATTTGTTTGGGCCTCGGTTTTTTTTATTATTATTATTAAAGCTTTTTATTTAGAAAGCATATGCATAGGTAATTTTTCCAACATTGACCCTTGAATAACCTGTTGTTGAAAATTTTCCCCTTCTTGTCCCCACCCCCTTCCCTGTCTAGCAGGTAGACCAATATATGTTAAATATGCGAAATACAGGTTAGATTCAATATGTGTATACATATTTCTACAGTTATCTGGTTACACAGAAAAATCAGATCAAGAAGGAAGAAAAAGAAAAACTGAGAAAAATAAAAACAAAATGCAACCAAATAACAACAGAGAGAATTCTATATTGTGTTCCACACACTGTTCCCATGATTCACTCTCTGGTGGTTCTCTTCATCACTGCACAAGTGGAACTGGTTTGAATCATCTCAATGTTGAACAGAGCCCTCGTCCACCAGAATTGATTATCTTGTTGTTGCCGTGTACAATGTCCTCCTGGTTCTTCTCACTTCACTCAGCATCAGTCCCTGTAAGTCTCTCCAGGCCTTTCTGAAATCATCCTGCTGGTCATTTCTTACAGAACAATAATATTCTATAACATTCATATACCATAATTTTATTCAGCCATTCTCCAATTGATGGCCATCCTCTCATGGGCCTTGGTTTCTTAATTAATAAAAATGAGAGAGTTGAACCTGGATGTTACTTCCAGTTCTAAAGATATGATCTTATCTTTTCCAACACACTCAGTAAAGAATAAAGCTATAAGTTTTATTCATCATCCAGTTTTTGCTTGAAAGATCTCCATTGAAGAGAAACATGTCAAGACAACTCCAGTACACTTGTGGATACTGCCAATTGAAGGGAAAATTTGGTTTGGGTTTTTTTTTTTTTTTTTTCCTGACATTCTATCTAAATTTACCTCTCTATGACTTCCTCCTGGAGTTTTTAGTTCTACTCACAGGAGTCCAAAAGAACACGTCTTAATCCTTTTCTACAAGATAGCTTTTCAAACACCTGAAACTAGCTTTTATTTCTCTTTCCACCGTCAATACTAACGAGTCTCCCTTTCTCCAGGACCAATATCCCCAGTTCTTTGAAATGATTCTTGGGTGACAAAACCAAGATCTTATTTCACACTGGCTGGGCTCTCCTAGACAGCCTCTAGCTTATCAATATCCTATCTCAACTGTGGTTCCCAAAAGTAAATACAATGCTTGAGATGTCTCTTTAAAAAGGAAGGCAATAGAGGGATTACTGCATCCTTATTTCTGGAATCTATGTGTCTTTAGTGAAACTTAACAAGGCACAGGATGATATTAGGTTTTGTGAAATGCCATGTAGCATTAGAAATTCACATTGAACATGCAGTCTTCACTCACACACACACACACACACACACACACACACACACACACCCCAAATTGTTTTTTGGACAAACATATGCCTGTGGCTGCTTTCATTTTTTACTGATAAAGTTGATTTTTTTTTAAAACAAAGGAAATATTTTATATATACTTTGACTGAAATTTGCAATATTGGATTCTGTGCAATAAACCAGACTTAAAATTATTTTGGATCATGCCTTTGTCGTTCAGTGATTTTTCTATGCCTCCAACTTTATGTCATCTTTAGATCTGGTAAACTTGCCTTCTCTTCCTATCTGTATGTGTATGTATATGTACGTATGTATATGCACACTTTTATGTATATATATATACATATTTATATATACATGCACATGTATAATGCAAATATATATTTATTTCATGTATTTTGTAGATAACTCCATATTTATACATATCTGCATACATATATACACATATACATATACATATATATATATACACATATATATATATATATAGTCAATCAATGTAAACAGTACATTGAGGTCACCTTTTTGGAACATTGTGTCATGCTGATATTAAACCATTACCCTTTGAGTCCAAATCTTTAAACTGTTATTTGTTGAGTCCTTTTTTTTTTTTTTTTTTTTTAAAAAGTAAAGTTCAACTCTTTATGATCCCATTTGGGGTTTTCTTGGAAAAGATGCTCCATTTGTAAATCAATCGGTTTGTCATTTCTTCCTCCAGCTAATTCTACAGATGAAGAACTAAGACAAAATAGTTAAATGAGTTGCTTGGGGTCACACAGTGCAGATTGAAAGTCAAGAAGATGAATCTTCCCTACTCCAGATGCAGCACTATCCATGGGCCACATATGAATTCACCTCATTATATAAGATAATAATTATACTAGCATGTATTAGATATTATTATAAAATATTATATATTAAAGTCATAATATGCAATCTTATTTTATTAAATATAATTATAGCAACAGGTATGTTCTTTTTAGAAATAATTTTAATGACTGTAAGATCTACTAATACGAGCTTGACCTCTGTCTTGTCTTGTCTTGAATTTGCCACTTATCTATAGGACATCTTGCACTGTATATCCCAAAAACATTTTAAACTAGAGCTGTCCCAAATTGAATTCTTTATCCCTTCCTTTTTTTCTTTTCTCTGTTATAATCAGTAACATAGCCATCCTACCAATCACTCAGGATTGAAACTTAGGTGTATTCTTTGACAAATCATTCTTTCAAAACCATGCTCCATTCAATGATCAATTCCTGTCATCTCTACCTTTATAACTTCAACCCTGTGTGCCACCTTCTCTCCACTGACATTGCCAATAACCAAGGTTGGCCCTCATCTCCTCATACCTGGAATAATGCAATACACAAATGCCTGGTCTCTGGTTCAAGTGTCTCCTCACTCCAATCCATTCTCCACTGAGCTGTCAAATTGATTTTCCTAAAACACATGTCTTATATACTACCTCCCTATTCAATAAATTCAAGTTTATTAACCTTAACCCTTTTCAGTTCATCCTTCACACTGCTGTCGAATTGATTTGACCACATTGACTCCTAAGCTAACAAAGTCCAATGGCTCCTTATTACCTCCATCATCAAATATAAAAATTCTCTTTTTTAACTTTAATGCCCTTAATAAAATCCTTATTCCCCATCTTCCTGATTTTTATAACCTGAATTCCCTCCATATGTTCTTAAGTCTAGTGACATTGCCCTTCTTAATGTTCCTTGAATAAGATGCTCCATCCATCTCCTGACTCCATGCATTTCACTGGCTATATTTATTGTTTAAATCATCTCTGTCCTCATTGCTCATCTCTCTGCTTTACTTCAACTCACAAGTAAAACATTCATTTTTACAGGAATCCTTTCTTGATACCCTTCAGTGACAATGCCTTCCCTCTGATCATCTCTGATATATCCTACATATGACTTGTTTGTGCATACTTGTTTACATGCTGCTTGCCCGCTTTGAATAAAATGTCCTTGAAAGTAGGGATTATTTTATGTTGCTGTTGTTTTATTTTTTGATTTTTTAAAACTTTTTACTCTAAGGCTTAATACAGTGTCTAGAATATAGTAGGTGTTAAGAAATGCTGTTTGATTTGACTTACCAAATGTTTTTATAAACTATTTTTTCCATTTCATTCCTAAAATATGCTTCCCAGAACTAAAAATAATATTCCAGGTGTGTCCTGATCAAGGCAGAGTTTGATAGTACTGCAATCTTCATTGTCCAAGATACCGTGCCTCTTTCTTTTTAAAATGTGTTTGTTTGGAGGAAATAAAAGTTAAACATCTTGCCTGGGGCCACATAGCTAGTACATTATCTGAGGTCAGTTTTTAATTCAATCCTCCTGACTTCAGAGGCAGTGCTCTATCCATTACTCCACCTAGCTGCTCCACTGTGCCTCTCTTAATGAAATATTAACTATCATATCTGGCATATCATACTGTTGACAAATCTTAATCTTGTATGTAGTATATTAAATCATAAGCTTTTTAGCAATGAACTGCTTGAAGCCATAATGTCCTCATCTTGAACTGTGCAAGAAAGAATATTTATTATCATCAAATTTGATGTCTTTAGCCAATAAACTATGCTCTGGCCATTCGATGTCTTTTCAGATATCTTGCTGATTTTATAAGTTCTTCATCCCAACTTTGTCTCTCCTGAAAAAAAAAAAAAAAAAAAAAAAAAAAAAAAAAACCTTTCTTCTGTATATGTCTTTGCTCAAATCACTTTTTAAAGTAGTATTTTTCTAATTACATTTTCTCAACATTCATCTGTGTTAAAATTTTGAGGCCCAATTTTTTCTCTGTCTTTCCCTCTCCCAAGATAGCAAGCAATCTGATATAGGTTATAAATGTTCAATCATGCTAAACATATTTCCACATTAGTCATATTGTGAAAGAAGATTCAGAACAAAAGAGAAAAAACACAAGGAGAAAGAAAGAAAGAAAAAGAAAGAAAGAAAGAAAGAAAGAAAGAAAGAAAGAAAGAAAGAAAGAAAGAAAGAAAGAAAGAAAGAAAGAAAGAAAGAAAGAAAGAAAGAAAGAAAGAAAGAAAGAAAGAAAGAAAGAAAGAAAGAAAGAAAGAAAGAAAGAAAGAAAGAAAGAAAGAAAGAAAGAAAGAAAGAAAGAAAGAAAGAAAGAAAGAAAGAAAGAAAGAAAGAAAGAAAGAAAGAAAGAAAATGCTAAGCTGTGGTCTACATTCAAACTCCCTAATTCTTTCTTTGGATGTGGTCAGCATTTTCCATTTTGAGTCCCTTGGAATTGTTTTGGATCATTGAATTACTGAGAAGAACTAAGTCTATCGTACTTCATCATTGTATAATGTTTCCATAACAGTTTATAATGTTCTGATTCTTCTTATTTCACTCAGCATCAGTTCATGTAAGTTCAAATTTTGTTGTTTTTTTTTTTTTCTGAAATCTGCCTGTTCATCATTTCTTGTTGTACAATATAATCTTTCATTACCTTCATATATCATAGCTCATTCAGCCATTCTCCAATTGATTAATCGCTCATATAAAGAAATGCTTATGATTTATGTGCATTCCTTTTATATAGGAACTTTACTAGAATTGTTATTTCAAAAAGTTGTTTTTTGTTGTTGTTGTTGACTATAATTATCTAAATATACCATCATACTATCTTCAAAGATTGATGGTTTTATTTCTTCATTGCCTAATCCAACTCCTTCAATTTATTATTCTCTTACTGCTAGAGCTAATGTTTCTAGTACAATATTGAATAATAGTGGTGATAATAGGCTTCATTGTTGTATCCCTGATATTATTTGGTATCTTATTTGGAAAACTCCATTTATTCTAGGGGTGTTATATTTTATCAATAGCCATTTTCTGCATCTATTGAGATAATCATATAGTTTATGATAGTTTTGTCATAGATATACTCAATTATTCTGTTAGTTTTCCTAATACTGAACCAGCCTTTCCTTCAAATAGTCTATCTGTAATAATGTATTATCCTGGTGATAAATTGTTGTAATTTCATTGTGTTTTTTGTTTTGTTTTTGTTTTTGTTTTTGTTTTTTTTTTTTGAAAAAAAAAATTAGTTTTTTTTTTTTTTTTAATTCATTTTTCCAAATTATCCCCTCCCTCCCTCCACTCCCTCCCCCCGATGGCAGGTAATCCCATACATTTTACATGTGTTACAATATAACCTAGATACAAAATATGTGTGTAAATACCATTTTCTTGTTGCACATTAATTATTAGCTTCCGAAGGTATAAGTAACCTGGGTAGATAGACAGTAGTGCTAACAATTTACATTCGCTTCCCAGTGTTCCTTCTCTGGGTGTAGTTATTTCTGTCCATCATTGATCAACTGGAAGTGAGTTGGATCTTCTTTATGTTGAAGATTTCCACTTCCATCAGAATACATCCTCATACAGTATTGTTGTTGAAGTGTACAGTGATCTTCTGGTTCTGCTCATTTCACTCAGCATCAGTTGATATAAGTCTCTCCAAGCCTCTCTGTATTCCTCCTGTTGGTCATTTCTTACAGAACAATAATATTCCATAACTTTCATATACCACAATTTACCCAACCATTCTCCAATTGATGGACATCCATTCAACTTCCACTTTCTAGCTACAACAAAAAGAGCTGCCACAAACATTTTGGCACATATATGTCTCTTTCTGCTCTTTAGTATTTCTTTGGGATATAATCCCAGTAGTATCGCTGCTGGGTCAAATGGTATGCACAGTTTGACAACTTTTTGGGCATAGTTCCAAATTGCTCTCCAGAATGGCTGGATTCTTTCACAACTCCACCAACAATGTATCAGTGTCCCAGTTTTCCCACATCCCCTCCAACATTTATCATTATTTGTTCCTGTCATCTTAGCCAATCTGACAGGTGTGTAGTGGTATCTCAGAGTGGTCTTAATTTGCATTTCTCTGATCAGTAGTGATTTGGAACACTCTTTCATGTGAGTGGAAATAGTTTCAATTTCTTCCTCTGAGAATTGTCTGTTCATATCACTTGACCATTTATTAATTGGAGAATGGTTTGGTTTCCTATAAATCAGGGTCAGTTCTCTATATATTTTGGAAATGAGACCTTTGTCAGAACCTTTCCTTTTAAAAATATTTTCCCAATTTGTTACTTCCCTTCTAATCTTGTTTGCATTAGTATTGTTTGTACAGAAACTTTTTAGTTTGATGTAATCAAAATCTTCTATTTTGTGATAGATAATGATCTCTAATTCTCCTCTGGTCATAAATTCCTTCCTCCTCCACAGGTCTGATAGGTAGACTATTCTCTGTTCCTCTAATCTATTTATGATCTCATTCTTTATGCCTAAATCATGGACCTATTTTGATCTTATCTTGGTATATGGTGTTAAGTGTGGATCCATATCTAATTTCTGCCATACTAATTTCCAGTTTTCCCAACAGTTGCTTCCGAATAATGAATTTTTGTCCCTAATGTTGGCATCTTTGGGTTTATCAAAGATTAGATTGCTATAGATGTACCCTTTTTTGTCCTTTGTACCTAATCTGTTCCACTGATCTACCAGTCTGTAAGGGCCCTTTAAATGGGCGGACACAGTGCATCGGGATTGAGGCCCAGAAGTAATTTCTGTGGATATTAGGACTGCCCTTGGGCGGGATCCTGGCCATATTGAGATAGTTTTGTAATGGGTGACTCTCTCGCTGATTGGCTGTGTGTGTGACCTCACAGGCCCTATATAAGCCCACTGCAGGCAGCAACCGCCCTCTTTAACCTCTGTTAACCTGCTGTTCACCCTGGCTCCTAGCCTGGGTGGCCAAGCCAAGATGGGTAGCCGAAAGAGGTAAGGATTTTGGTAGTGAACACATGGGTCTTCTGACCAGGTGTTCACTCGGGAACCAACAAGTCAGGGCATCAGCTAGGGCATTATGTGAGTAGGTATAATAAAGGCTTTTAAGATTACACGTGGTTGTTCTTGAGTGCGCTACCGGTTATTAAGCTATAGATTCAAGAGATTGTGGCCAGAGACCTTAGAAGGCCTCAGAGGAGGCGAGCCGGGTAGAGCTCACACTGCAAAGGACAGTGGTCAAAGGTACTCTGGTGGGTCTAGGACAGACTAGTAATTGTAACTGCCAGGAGAGCACGATACAAATGGCGCCCAACGTGGTGGACGCATCAGGAATTATCAGGTTTTGAAAATATTTAATATTCAGAATTAAGATTCTGAAAGATCCGGTAGAAACGCCACTTAAGAGGGAAGACAGAGAAGCAATATGGACCCAGGTAAATCTGGGATCAGACTCAAGGACACAGCTGAACATAATGCTTATTATATAAAGAGGTTAAAGAGCCAGATGGAAGATCTTTTAACAAAGATCACCACTGAAGAACAGCAGGAAGCTTTTAATCAAGCTCCACAAAGGCTATACCCACACCCAGTAAATAGAGCTAGGAGAGGGAGCAACCTAGAGCTAATGCGATTGTATGACAGTATAGAGTACAAAATGCCACAGCAAGAGTTGCTGGAATTGCAGGTTAAACTACAGATTGAGATAGAGAAAGAAGAAAAAGCTAGGTTACTACAGATAGAACAGGAAGAGTTCAAACCAGTGGCTGAAACTAAAGAAGGAAATAAACGAACCACATGGACTAAAGTTGTAGAAATTCTTCTTAGCGTTTTGCTGGTTTACCTCGTGCATTGTTGTTTTAAGGAATTTATTGATGACTCTTTCATTGAGAAGAAGTTTAGTTCTTTTTATGTGCAAAGCTCAGGTTGGATTTTAAATCAGCCTTTGGGGAATTTTCCAAATCCTCTTCCCTCTGCCT
Source organism: Sminthopsis crassicaudata (assembly GCF_048593235.1). Taxonomy (NCBI): domain Eukaryota; kingdom Metazoa; phylum Chordata; class Mammalia; order Dasyuromorphia; family Dasyuridae; genus Sminthopsis; species Sminthopsis crassicaudata. The sequence continues at coordinate 229,548,406 of NC_133622.1, read as the reverse complement.
CACCTTTTTGGGCCAAGGGAGAAGGGGGAGGAGGAAAAGGAAGGGCGATAATACCATCAGCACTGCCCATTAATCCATTTAAAACTCCTGTGTCTTCATTTCAAAGGACAGGAGTAGGCTTTATGCCCCAAGGCAAAAAGGAATTGTGGGGTATTGAGTATAATCAGAAAAGTTTTAAAAATACAGTTCAGTTAATTTCTAAGAAACCTTACAGGGATAAGACCTTGCAGTTAGAGAGAGTGGAGTTTTATACTTGTAAAACTGCTAGGATCGTCTTTGGAGAGTTGGAACTCCTCTTTTCTTACCTCGTGGATTTTCCACTTCCACAGGTGAGCTTGATTTCCCAACCCCCTACGGGTACTTATAAAACAGTGTTTATGTCTAGAATGGGTTGGAAAATTGCTGTTTTAATCACTAGAATAAATAGACAGTGTGTGATCTTTGACCCAGGAGGAAAATATCAGATTTATTGATTCACACTCCTGGAGTACAATTCGGCATCAGAAACTCAAACTTTGATTTTTAGGCAAAAGAATTCAGGGATATAGCCAGAGTGTTCTAGTAAAGTCATTACTGCACAGACTATCCCCAAGATCTCTTCTAAACAAGAGAAGGGAATTTTGGGATATGTGATTGCTTACAATTTTAAATTTTGATTTTACATTTTTAAACACTTTTGATTTTACATCTTCAAAGTATTTTGATTTTACATTTTAAAGTTATTTTGGTTTTATATTTTTAATCTATTTCGGTTTTACACTTTTAAATTATTTTGGTTTTACATTTTTAAATTCTTTGCATTTTACCTTAGCAATGCACTTCGGGCATACACAGAAAGTGCAGCTAAGTGACAGACTGACTTTTGTCTGACTTGTTAATCTTTTTGACAACAACTTTGTTTCCACTGTGATGTGGAAAGGCCTGGATGGCATTTGGAAAGGCCCAAGTTGGGCCCCAGGGACATTCCTTCCTAGGTGCAGATCCAGCAGCAGAGTTCATCCCCACCAGAGACATTTGTAACCTGGGGATCCAAGAGAAGGACCAGACAACAGTCCAGAGAGACCAGCCAGATGTCCGCAGCCCTTCAGACGCTGATGGCAGCAATGCCCCTCCTGACCATGACACCAGAGACAGCAGACACAGTTCCAGTGTTGCGGCTGAAATGGACTGTTTTGGGTGATACGCAATATAAAGACTGTAAATGGACAATGGGCCTGCTTGCTTCTCCCGTGGCCACTTGCCATATGGTGGCCTGGGAAGAGGCTTTGCCCTATGCTTTCTATTGAAGGACTATGCTTTTAAATTAGTGGGTGAAAAACCAACACACCCACCTGCCGTTGTTATTGAGACAATGTTACTGGACATGACTTTGCTTATGTGCACCTGTGAAACTAGAATTGTTCTAGAATTGTGAAAAGTGCAATTGAGAATTGTGATAAACTAGAATTGTTCTAGGATTGTGAAAAGTGCAATAGAGAATTGTGATAAGCTAGAATTGTTCTAGAATTGTGAAAAGTGCAATTGAGAATTGTGATAAACTAGAATTGTTCTAGGATTGTGACAAGTGCAATTGAGAATTGTGATAAGCTAGAATTGTTCTAGGATTGTGACAAGTGCAATTGAGAATTGTGATAAGCTAGAATTGTTCTAGGAGTGTGAAAAGTGTAACAGAAAATTGTAAGAAACTAGAATTGGTCTAGAACTGTGATAAATGTAACTAGAATTGTGACAACCTACCTACTGATATTTGTTAACTAGAATTGTGATGTTTTACCTTGTTGACTTCCCACCTCAGTGTTGACATCCTACCTCATTGGCATCCAATCTCTTTGGCATATTATCTCGAGTATGACTTTGATGAATGGGTTGAACATTTGGGCCACTGTTGAGCCTGGTTCTCATTGTCATACTTCTGTTTACTGATCTGCTGCTTTGTACCTCCTTGGGCATAACACTGTCATCTCATGGATCAAGTGAACTATAGCTGGTGCTAAAAGTTTAGCTTGGTGAGATGTGCGGTTCCCGCAAAACAAGAGAAAGGGAATTGTAAGGGCCCTTTAAATGGGCGGACACAGTGCATCGGGATTGAGGCCCAGAAGTAATTTCTGTGGATATTAGGACTGCCCTTGGGCGGGATCCTGGCCATATTGAGATAGTTTTGTAATGGGTGACTCTCTCGCTGATTGGCTGTGTGTGTGACCTCACAGGCCCTATATAAGCCCACTGCAGGCAGCAACCGCCCTCTTTAACCTCTGTTAACCTGCTGTTCACCCTGGCTCCTAGCCTGGGTGGCCAAGCCAAGATGGGTAGCCGAAAGAGGTAAGGATTTTGGTAGTGAACACATGGGTCTTCTGACCAGGTGTTCACTCGGGAACCAACAAGTCAGGGCATCAGCTAGGGCATTATGTGAGTAGGTATAATAAAGGCTTTTAAGATTACACGTGGTTGTTCTTGAGTGCGCTACCGGTTATTAAGCTATAGATTCAAGAGATTGTGGCCAGAGACCTTAGAAGGCCTCAGAGGAGGCGAGCCGGGTAGAGCTCACACTGCAAAGGACAGTGGTCAAAGGTACTCTGGTGGGTCTAGGACAGACTAGTAATTGTAACTGCCAGGAGAGCACGTTACACCAGTCAATTTCTTAGCCAGTACCAAATGGTTTTGGTGACTGCTGCTATATAATATAGCTTTAGATCAGGTACACTTAGACCACCTTCCTCTGAGTTTTTTTTTTCATTAGTTCCCTTGCAATTCTCGACCTTTTATTCTTCCATATGAATTTTGTTGTTGTTTTTTCTAGGTCATTAAAATAGTTTCTTGGGAGTCTGATTGGTATAGCACTAAATAAATAGATTAGTTTGGGGAGTATTGTCATCTTTATTATATTCGCTCGGCCTATCCAAGAGCACTGAATGTCTTTCCAATTATTTAAATCTGACTTTATTTTTGTGGCAAGTGTTTTGTAATTTTTCTCATATAATTCCTGACTTTTCTTTGGTAGATGGATTCCCAAATACTTTATACTCTCAACATTTGTTTGGAATGGAATTTCTCTTTATCTCTTGCTGTTGCATTTTGTTGGTGATATATAAGAATTCTGAGGATTTATGTGGATTTATTTTGTATCCTGCCACTTTGCTAAAATTCTGAATTATTTCTAGTAGCTTTTTAGCAGAGTCTTTGGGGTTCTCTAAGTATACCATCATGTCATCTGCAAAGAGTGATAGTTTGATTTCCTCATTTCCTACTCTAATTCCTTGAATCTCTTCCTCGGCTCTTATTGCCGAGGCTAGCATTTCTAGTACTATATTGAATAGTAATGGTGATAGTGGGCAACCTTGTTTCACTCCTGATCTTACTGGGAAAGGTTTCAGTTTTGTAATTTCATTGTTAATATTTTATTTAAAATTTTTGCCCCAGTTAGGGAGATTGATCTATAATTTTATTTCTCTGTTTTGGCTCTTTCTGGTTTAGGTATCATTATCATATTTATCTCATAAAAGGAATTTGGTAGGATTCCTTCTTCACCTATTTCTCCAAAATCATATATATAGTGTTGGAATTAGTTGCTCTTTAAATGCTTGGTAAAATTCACTTGTAAATCCATCTGGACCTGGAGATATTTTAATATTTTTGTAAATATTCATCCTTTTCACTTAGATTGTCAAATAAATTAGCTTACAATTGGGCAAAATAGTTCTTGGTTATTGCTTTAATTTTCATTAATGGTGAATTCACTCTTTTCATTTTTGACATTGGCAATTTGATTTTCTTTTTTCTTTTTTTAAATCAAAATAAACAAAAGTTTATCTATTTTTTGTTGTTTTCCCCAAAAAACCCAACTATTAGTTTTATTTATTAGTGCAATAGTTTTCTTACTTTATATTTTATTAATTTCTCCTTTGAGTTTCAGAATTTCTCATTTGGTTTTTAATTATGGATTTTTAATTGTTCTTTTTCTGGCTTTTTTAGTTGCATCCCAATTCACTAATCTCTTCTTTCTTTTATTCATATAAGAATTTAGGTGTGTATAATTTTCTTAAGAACTGCTTTGGTTTTGTCCCCTAAATTTTAGTATATTGTCTCATTATTGTTATTCTCTTTAATGAAATAATTTATTGACTCTGTGGTTTGTTGTTTGATCCACTCATTATTTATAATTAAATTGTTTAATCTACAATTGGTTTTTAATGTAGTTTTCCATGGCCCTTTATTACATGTAATTTTTATTGCATCAGGATTGTAATTACATGTAAAAGGATTCTTTTGAGACTTTTGCCTTTCTGTATTTGATTGTGAAGTTAGTGAGCCTTGATCTATGGTCAATTTTTTGCAAGTGAAAGTATAAGGTATATTGCTTTATATTCCCATTCAATTTTCTCTGGTGGTCTATCAATAGCTTTTCTAAAATTTTATTCACCTCCTTCATTTCTTTCTTGTATATTTTGTGGTGAGATTCATCTAATTCTGACAGTGAGAAGTTGAGGTCCACCACTACTAATTTTTCTAGTCTATTTCTTCTTGCAACTCAATTAATTTATATTCTAAAATTTGTAAACTATACCACTTGGTGTATATATGTTTAGTATTGATATTACTTCATTGTCTATGATATCTTTTAGCAAGGTACTATAGAAAGATTTTTTTTCCCTTCTTATCTCTTTTAATTAGATCAGTTTTTGCTTTTCCTTTGTCTTAGATCAGGATTGCTTTTTTGTTTGTTTTTTACTTCAACTGAAGCATAATATATTCTGTTTCAGCCTTTTATCTTTACTTCTGTGTGTCTATTTCAAATGTATTTCTTGTAAACAACATATTTTAAGATACTGGTTTTTAATCTAGTCTGCTATTCTTTTCTGTTTTATGTGAGAATTTATCCCATTCACGTTCAGTTATAATTATTAACTGTATGTTTCTCTTCATCTTATGCCTCATTTATACTTTGTCCTTTCACTTTTTCTTTCCCACCAGTCTTTTAGTTCTAACTACCATCTCCCTCCATCTGTCTTCCCTCCTATCATTTCCCCATTTTTTTCTTTCCCTTTTCCTCACCTCCTTCTATATAAATTTCTAAATGCAACTGAGTGGATCTGTGATTCCTTCTTTGAGCCAAATTGATGAGAGTAAGGTTGAAACAATGTTCACCCTCTCCCTTCTTCCCCTGTACTGTAAGGTATCTTTTATTCATATCATGTAATTTACCCTATTCTGCCACCCCCTTTCCCCTTTTCTCCATGCAAATCTTTTTTTTTTCACTGTTTAAATTTTAAAAGTTATCATATATATATATATATACACGCACACACACCTTATGTGTATGTATGTGTGTGTATGTAAACAGTTTTGTCATATTGAATAATATATGTTGTTGTTTCTATTTTAATTTCCTGTTTATTTTATATGCTTCTCTCAAGTCTTGTGTTTGAAACTCAAATCTTCTGTTCAGCTTTGGTTTTTTGAGTTCTTTTTTTAAGGTGTTTATTTTTTAATTTTTAAAATACATAAAAAGATAGTTTTCACCATTCACCCTTGCAAACCTTGTTTACCATATTTTTCTTCTTCCCTTCCCCCTTCTCCTTCCTTAGACAACAAATAAGCCAATATAGTTAAACATAAGCAATTCTTCTCAACATTTTCCCCCATTTATCTTGCTACACAAAATCATATCAAAAAAGATAGAAATAAGAAAGAAAAATAAAGCAAGTAAACAAAAAAAGATGAAAATACTATGTTGTAATCCACATTCAGTCCCCATAGTCCTCTTTCTGGATGCAGGTGTCTCTCACCATCAGAAATCTATTGGAACTGACCAAAATTATCTCATTGTTGAAAAGAGCCAAGACAATCATAGTTGATCATCACATAATATTGTTGTTGCTGTGTACATTATTCTCTTGGTTCTAGTTATTTCATTTAGCATCAGTTTATGTAGGTCTCTTCAGGCCTCTCTGAAATCCTCCTGCTGATCATTTCTTATAGAATAATAATGTTCCATAAAGTTCATATACCATAACTTATTCAGCCAGTCCTCAACTGATAGACATCCACTCTTTTTCCAGTCCTTACCACTACAAAAAGAGCTGCTACAAACATTTTTGCACACATAGAGCCTTTTCCCTTTTTAATGGTCTCTTTGGGATACAGACTAAAGAAAGATACTGTTAAATCATAGGATATGCACATTTTCCTAGCTTTTTGGCCATAGTAATAAATCAGCTTTGATTTTTTTCATCAGGAAAGTTTGGAAGGCTCCTATTTCATTGAATATTCATCTTTTCTACTGAAAGATTATGCTCAATTTTTCTGAATAGTTGATTCTTGGTTGTAATCCAATTTCCTTTGCCTAATGGAATATCATATTCCAAGGCTTCCTATTCTTTAATAGCTATTAATTCCTATGTAATCTTGATTATGACTCCTTAATAATTGACTGTTTCTTTCCAGTTCCTTGCAATATTTTTTCCTTGACCTGATAATTTTGGAATTTGGCTACAGTATTCTTGGAGTTTTCATTTTGGGATTTTTCAGGAGGTAGATAATTATCTTATCCTATAATTCTAGAATATTAAGGTTCTAGAATATTTCTTGATAATTTATTTTAAAATTCTGTTCAAATATTTTTTTAATTTTATAATGGCCTTCAAGAAGTTTAATAATTTTTAAGTCATCTCTCTTGGATCTATTTCCCAAAAGAGTCATTTTATTGGGTGTTTTTTTTCCCAAATCTTTTGATTTTGTTTGACTGATTCTTGGCACTTCAGAGTTATTAGATTCTCCTTGAAAAAGTTTAATGAATGTATAAGGGATTATTCTTTTCAGTTAGCTTTTATCCCCCTTTTTCCATTTTACTAATTCAGTTTTTAAGGAGTTGTTTCCTTTATTATTATTATTATTATTATAACTTTTTATTGACAGTACATATGCAGAGTTGTTTTCTTTAGTTATTTTCTTCATTTTTGGTGCTTCCTTTTCCAAGGTGTTGACTTTCTTTTTCATAATTCTCCCACTCTCTCATTTCTATTTTTTTGCTTTTTCTTCAATCTCTCTTACTTTATTTTAAAAGTCCTTTTTGAACTCTTCCAAGAGGATTTTTTGGGCTTGAGACCAATTTACATTCCTCTTTGTGGCTTCTCGTGTAGGTATTTTGATAGTATTGTCTTCTTCCAATTTTGTGTTTGATCGTCTCTGTCTTTATAATAGTTTTTTTATATCAGAAGTATTTTCTATTTATTACTCTTTTTTAAAAATCTATTTCATGACTTTTAAAATTGAGCTCTGCTCCCTGAACACAGGAGACATTTTCCCAAGTTGTTTTTTGTCTATTTGTTTGTTTTTAATTCTGTGATCTATGATCTTGGTCACTGGCTTTTCAAGCCAAGTACTTGTGGCTTGCTCACTGCTATGGGATGGCTTGACATAGTTGTACCTGTGGTGCTCTGGATTGCAGGGATCACACTTCTGCATTTGGCTGAAGTCCTCACAGATGACCTGCTATCCCATTAGCAGGGGAATCAGGGGAATCCCTGGGATCCAGGGGAATCAGTGGCTAATCTCTGTGAGGCTCAAAACCTCCATTGGTTTTCTGGGACTCCATCTGCACTGGGCTGTGCTGGGCTTAGCTTCCCGTTTGTCCAAGTGAGATAGATCTGTCCTGACTTTTTTTTAAGTTATCTTAAGCTATAAAAGCTTTGCGCTCGTCCTTTTGGGGAGTTCTGGCACTGCAGAATTTATTTAGAGGCTTGATTTGGTATCTGAGGAAATGTGGGGAGAGCTCAAGCAACTTCCATCTCTGCCATCTTGGCTCTGCTGCTCAAATAACTGATAAAAGTGATGAATGGCATGAAACCAAGATTGAGCCCTTAAATAATTCCTTTAAAAATGTATTAGCAAATAAGTTGGAACCTTTAATGACTACTTGGAAGCTTCTCGGACATATAACCAATTCTCCCTGGCACTTATTCTATTGCCTTTTCAAAAATCTAGAGAATATTTGAAGAGAATAATAGCAGGATAGCAAATTGCTCTAGGAATATTTCCTTCTGAATTTCATTCTCTAATGGAGAAAATGTTATTAAGAAGGAAAAGGAGAAAAAAGAATGAGAACAGGAAGAGCATAGGAAGGAGGAGGGGAGGAGAATGGAAGTAATGAAGATAATAGTAGTGATAAAAATGGAAATGAAGAAGGAGGAGATTTTTAGTATAACAATAGAAGTTTTACATTAATTTTCTCCTAGCAACCCTGGGAGTGAAGTAGTGGAAGTATTTTTATCTTTATCTTACAGATAAGGTAATTGAAACATAAAGACCTAATGGGCCTTGTCCAAAGTTGGTACTTAACCAGTCTTCTGACTTCAAGTTCAAGGCTGTGCTTTGATTTATTTTTTTCCTACTGTGCCATATTAAATTAGTCTGTTTAATTTAAAAGGAAATAGAAAACTCCCTTGCTCTGATTTATTCCTTTGAATTTTTGAGTTACTTTTAGTCTTTTGTAGATGAATAAAATATGGAGGAAAAAACCCTCAGTTTAATTCAACTTGGCTTTATGAAATGCCTTCTATGTGCCAGTCATTGTGGTAGGTGCTAGTAATACAAAGAAAATCAAAATAAAACAAAATATGAAAAACAACCATTGTTCACGAAGAACTTACACTCTATTGCAATATACTGTCAGCCATCAGTGTCTTCCATCCACTTTTCATGGGTAACATCCTCATGGAAATGTTATCTGAGAATCTGAAAATAAGCTGAATAACTGTGATCTGGCGATCAGTGGATCTGAAATCAGCTGTTTGTTTCATTTTGTTTCTTTCTTCCAGTTAAAAGGAGACGATTTCACACCAAAGCCTCAGCTGAATTTCTTGTTTTATTTAAAGACTGATGTTGGATGCTTCTGTAACCTGTCTTGCAAAGCTAAAACTCTGACAGAAGCGTGATGTCTAAATTAATGCCAGCCGCCCTAATCAAAGGTTATTTTCTTTACTGTTTAAACAGAGATTATTCATGGCATGGGCTGATGTGTTTTGATTTTTCAGCATGTCAGCTATAAGATCACAGTGGAGATTTTAGCCTTGTGATAACCCCTAAAAATAGAGGCACAAATTAGAAATGCTCATTGATTCCATTATAAATTGTCATTTGGAATCCATGTGCTATCCTTTGATCTTGCCAACACAAACCAAGTGACCCTGACCTTGGATATTCCCTCAAGACTGCACAGCCCTCACTCATTCTCAACACTCTTCCAGGCTTATTGGAGAGATTGCGCATAATGTAGGGGAAAGTAGAAAACTTGAATTTGAACCTAGATTCAAATGGTTTTTAGCTGTCATTCTGGTCAGGGCACTTAGTCTCCTCCCTGTGTACCAATTTCATCTAAGTTTAGAAATATTTATAAGTCAGATACTTTTTTAAAAATCTCAATTGTCAGTTATCTCTAATAAATTTCTATTATTGAATTTGAACCAACAATCTAGCTATTAAGACCTTTTTAAATATTACTCACACCTCATCTGTGTGATTTGTCCCTCTGATTGGAGGGTAGAGGAGTGAAGATCTCGTCCCCCCCCAAATCTCCATTTTTGGTGCTAGTTTTCTCTTCATTTCCCATACAATGGTATTCCATCAGGCCCTGTTATTCTCCTTTCCCCAGCCCCCCCTTTTCCCCTTTATTTTATCTGTTGCCTTATAAAGTTATAAAGGCAGAGAGTGTCTTTCTTTTTCGTGCTTTGAGTAGGTGATTAATAAATCTTGACTGACTGACCTACTAACCTTCCTCAATGGTAGGCAATAGCTACTTCATATGGTTGCTAAATTGAATGACCTTGTATATATAAAATATTTTGTAAACTTGAATGAACTAACTAAATATGCCAAATATATATATATATGAATTCATTGTAATAGGGAACACCCTATAAGGAAATCCCATTTACTAAACCAGGTCAACACCTATTTTAGATTCTAGAGTCTTAGAGAGGTATATAGAATAGCAAAGAATTTTGTAACTTTCCCAGAATTGTATATCGATTATGTTCATGAAAGAACACTTGAACTGTGGTTTCTTAATCTTAAAATGGCTCCTACTTCTTTTCTCATTCCTTTCCTCTTCCTCCCTCTCTCCATTTCTCCCTCCATCACTCCCTCCTTCTCTCTTTCTCCTTCCCCATGCCCTGACCCCCCAATCCCTTTCTCTTTCCCTTTCCCTTTCTCTTTCCTTTTTCCTTTCCCTTTCCTTTTCCCTTTCCATACTTATTGGTTCTTGATATTTTCCAAGAATTTAGAATAGAAACAGACCTTGTGTGAGCGAATCTCATTGTTCTAAAGATCAGAATACTGAACCCCAGAAGGGGAATTTGTTAACTTAAGGTTACACAAGTGGCAAAGATCAGAGCCGAAATTGGATCCCAGATTTTCTAGGTGAAAATCCAGCAGTCTGCCTGTTGATGCTCTGAGTTACTTTTTTATCTACTCAGGTTCAAAATGAATAAATTCCTCCCTTGGCAGCTCTGATGTATCTCTCATCTCTCCTTGTTTTCAGACAAAGCTTTGGCAGTTCTGATTTTGTCTGCCTAGCCTCTGTTTATTAAATAATATAAAAACGGCCCCCTTCAATTCTCTTTCCCTGCCAGGAGCAGCTACTTAAAGTATATCTTTTTTTTTTAAAAATAGCAAACAAAAAACAAACCAACAAAATAAGCTTTTTTATGTTCATGTACTGTTAGAATTGTAAGAACTTGGTGTGTGGATGAGGGGGAGAAGAGAGTGGCAGGAAATTAAGTAAAAATCAAGCTTTGGTGAAATAGAATCTCTAAAAGCAGTAGAAAATGGAAAATGGAAGCTAGATTTGGCACTGATGATTGCATAGGAACCATAAATCCAGAACTTTAAGGTATTCAACTGTATCATTTTACAGATGAGAAAACTGAGGCACAGAGAGGGCAAGGGATTCACTCAACATATATGTGACACAACATAGCATTTTCACTCTTTCTGTTGTTGTTTGCTAGCATTTTCATTTTCTTTCTCAGATTTTTTTTTCTTTCTTGATCTGATTTTTTTTTTTGTGCAGAGATAATTATATAAATATGTATACATATATTGGATTTAACATATTTAACATGTATTGCATTAACTGCCATCTAGGAGGGGGTGGAGGAAAGAAAGGGAAAATTTGGAACAGAAGGCCTTACAAGGGTCAGTGTTGAAAAATTACCCACGCATATGTTTTGTAAATAAAAAGAAGCTATAATAAAATAAAAATGAAAAAACATATATGTAATAGAGATCTAAAGTAAATCCAAGTCTTTTGAATGTTGAGCTTTCTTTCCACAGATTTTTCACATAAAAGCAAAACACAAAATCTGAAAAAGTACCATAAGAAACATTTTCATATAGTGCAAAATTACAGAATAAAAGATTAAGAGATTAAAGAGCCAGGAGTGATCATCAGGTCCACTTCTTTATTATCCAGGGGGAAAAAAATGACCCTTCCCTCCAAAAGAGAAAAGTCAGAAAAGCAAGACTGAGATTCGAACAGAAGGTTCACAAGTGCAGACCTCACAAAAGACATCCTCAATCATGTAGTCCAGTAGCTTCTTTTTTTTTCAGATTCCAAACAAAACAAAACAACTGAGGACCAAAGGGATAAAATGAGTTTCCCAAGGTCACACAGTCAATAAGTATAAAAAGTAGAATTTGAACTGAGTACTCTTGACGCCACAATCAATGTTCTTTAGTGACTCCACACCTACTTCTCTTTCCATGAAGTTTCATTCTCAAGGCATGTTACCCTGCCATGGACTATATTTCATCTTACAATGAGAGAAGAGAGACATTAAAATTATAACTTTTGTAACATCAACAAAACAGTAAGTGATAGAGCCATGTTCAGACCAAGGCCTCCTGGCTCCAAATCCAGCTCTTTTCCCATTGTACTGTACCTACTCTCCCACATCACCCAGAAGAGTGAGTCCACATTTTTGTTGATGCTATAATATTACAGTCAAGTAAATGGGTCTAGGGATGTCTCCTGGTTTATCACTATAAAGTGGATTGAGAAAACAGTACTGAGTGCATGGGCACAGACTGAGACTCTCCATGTACTCCATTTATCTTCAAGGCATATTTGATCTTTCTTGAAAGTTTTGGACACTAATGCAGAAGTTCTGAGGAAGATGCAATAGGCCATTGGACCAGGGTTCCCACTTCTCTGAGGGATAAAGCTCGACTGTAAAACTGTCCTGCTTCCCAGGACAACACAGTGGCTTTCCTTACAGGTTCCATCAGCCTATAACACATTTATAGCATCCTTATAGGTGCCATGAGCCCCATAAAATGTAATAAATAGAAGTTGACATGTCTTCTTTAAAAGCGGTATCATATTCTTAAAAGTCCAAAAGCGTCATCAGTAGATCCAAAGTCATGTCACCAGATCATGTTATCCAAGGTGATCTGGGGCTTCTACTCACATCCCTCTCAGTATCTTATGCACAAATGGGTATGACACTCCATGGTATTAAGGTGCCACTTTTTTTCTTCCCACAAATGAAGGTTAAATAAGTCAGTGGTCTTCAAATAAGAAAGTTGAGGTTATCTGCAGGCCACACTTCACAATGCATATTTTACTGTATATATAAAATCAGACCAAGGGTGAGGAGGTTTATTAGGGAATAAAAGGCTACTTTATGAGCTATAATATTTCATCCATGAGTCAATCATGCTGTAACAAGCACTGAACACAAGATGTAAAATGAAGCGGAATGTATGAGGGAAGGGTGAAATCTCTATGGATGTTAGCCTGGACTTCAAAGCGTCTTTACAAACAATCATCAAAAAAAAGGAAAAAGAAGAAAAAAAGAAAGCATCATCGACAGTAATTGTGTCCACATACAACTAACACTCAGAGCCAAGCTTAGAAGGTCAGCGGCCTCGAAGGACAATCAAATGCAAATATTGCCTGGTCTATTTTAAAACTGAGATGGACAAAGAGCAGAAAAAGATTCTGACTGTCTGAATATTACTGTTGCTGCTAGTAAGAATCACTCCTAATTTGCTCCCCCATGCCTTTCTCTGACACATTCAATCTCCCTCTTTCTCAGAATAGTGTTATTGCCCTGAGGTAAGTGTCACAGGCCCAGAGATGTATGGCCCAGGATTTGCTTCCCCTCCTGAGCCCTGGTCACAACCCAAGATATCCTACATTTTCTTCCACCCCCCAAAAAAAAAAAGCTGATTGGAGAAGCCCATTAGGAATGAAAAATGGAAGTTAAAAGAGGGAGAAATGAATGGATCATATCCCCAAGGGGTGTTATTTCTTCTCTCAAAAACATTCACTAGGGCTATGAATTCTGAGCAAAGGGAAAACGTTGCTGTATGTATCTTCAGGTTCACTGTTTAGTTAAGTGCTGCCAAAAAAGTGCCAATCGAGGGGGAAAACTGAGAGATGTCCCAGAAAATCTTAGGGAATCCAACCAAGATGTTTGCCTTCTTTCTCAAGGCATCCTAGCAGCGTTCAGATGTGGAAGGGACTGGATGAGAAAAGATACCTACTCATATTTTAGCCCCACATGAGTTACCCTCAATTCTATGTCTCTAACCTACTTTCCAAGACTTATTTCATGCTATTCCCAATGTGCCTTTGGCATTTATAGGCAGCAGTTTTGTTAGTGGTTCCTTGATTTTGTCCTTTCTTCTTCATCAGACTATTCTCTCTCCTTAAGGGAGAATTGACTTTGATTATAATGTGACAAGAGATGGGGATGTCTTTTCTGGATTTAGAATGTTATTCCTGCCCTTTATGAGTCTATAGTCTACATTAGGTACTTGTACACAAATTAGAAGAAAATAAGATAGCTTATTATTTGTTCCTATGTTTTATAATCAAAGTCAATTCTTATTCTCTGCCATATTCAAGTCTCTCATCTAGCTATTTAGACAAGAAAATGGAACTTATCCCCATGAGAAGATAGCTTCTCAAATATTCAATCACATAATCACAGAATTAGAGATAGAAGTTACCTTGAAATTCATCTCATAGATATAGGACCTGAAGTCCCATAGTCTATACTTTTCAAAGGTTATACAGTGTCTTAAATGGAAGATTTTAGAATAAGTAATCAATAACTGATTAATAAGTTGTTAAATTTCTATTGTGTTCTGGGTGCTAGGCTGCAAAGGTAGAAATAAAAATTTGTCTTCCTTATAAGCTACCTGAAGAGATGGTATTCATGTATATGCAAATAAATACAAGGCAATGTCTTTTGGGGAGAGTTTAAGATAGTAGGAGCTATGAATATTAGGAAAAGTGGTGATTGAGCAGACTGACCTTTTGGGTCAAGTGGTTATTCCATCATTTAGAAGGAAATGCTTAGAAGGAAATTAGAGATTTCAGATGTCAGAGGATGAAGAGACATTACATTCTAGACAGGATGAGATAGTCAATACAAAGTCATAGAAACAGGAAGTAGAATGTCATCTGCAAAGAAGAGCAGTATAGCTAATTTGTCTAACCCAGAGTCTGAATGGGGAATGAATGATCTATCATGTGGCTGGGCAGATAAGTTAGAACCAAATTGTGAAGGGCTTAAAATGTCAAACAAGGGAATTTCTATTTGGTCCTGGAGGTAACAGGGAGCCAATGGAGTTTATTGAACAGGAGGCTCAAACCCAGATCCTCAGGTGGGAAATCTATCTTTCTGCTGCTATACCTCGGTGCCTTTGATGTATGGGATTGCTCAGCTACTGCTGTAGAGCATTTCATAAACACATTATAAATAGCTCATTGATTCAGCATCCACACTTAAGGGGTATAAATGAAATGATAAATGGAGAAGAGTTTAATTAGCCATAATGTGACTTAGTAACTTTCTGGAATGATGAGCATTAGGAAATAATGTCTATTAAAAAATAGGTATCAGGCTTCTCAATACCAATAACAGATATGATGAGTTGCATCTTTGTTGGAGAATTTGTATTTTGTTTACATTTTTTATTTGTTAAAGAACTGAATGCACTCTATTGCAAATGTGATACAGCTAATATCATAAAATTAAGGAAAATTGAAAAAGGGTGTGATTAGGGAGGGGAAAAGAAATAAAAATGGGCCAAGTGAGATAGAAGCTTCTCTCCTCCAGTTTGCTTCAGCCTACTTTTCCAGGATTGTATCACATCATTTCCCCCTTTACATGTTTTACCTTTCATTTAAACTGATTTAGGGACTGCTCTCCCAACTCTCCATTCCACTTCTCACCTCATGGACAAACTGCCTAAGCCACATCCACCCAAATCTCCATAAATAGGCTACTAATTCAATTCTACTTTTAGAACCCTTAGTTCCATTCCAGATCCAGCTCATGTATCTTCTCTTAGGAAATCTTTTCCTGATTTCCTTATTGCTTCAACCTCTCTCTTCTTTCAAATTTTATCTTTTCATACCTACTACAATATGAAGCATTGTAGTTTGGTAAAAAGATGTTGCTTTGGTAGTTAGGTGACCTGGGCTTAAATTCCCATTTTGACATTTATATTTGATGTGAACTGGGACCACTAATTTAATTTCTCTGGACCACAATTCTCTCATTTATAAAACCAGAGAGGTGGATTAAATTACCTCAAAGGCCCCTCCAGCTCATGTTATAGCTTTATAAACCTCTGCTCCATGTACCTAAATCAATAAAATCTCCTTAAATATAGCAATTAGGTTTTGTTTTTACTTTCTTCACATCCTATATGAGTTGTCTAATGATCACATGTACAAGTTGCTTCATAATTGCTCATTGGATTGAATTATATGGGGATGTAAAGAACTAGTGACTGCCAAAGCAGAGCTTTCCAATGTCTGAAGTACTGTCAGGGGTATGATGGCAATTTCAATTTTCCATCAAGGGCAGAATTCAGACCCTCATAACACCTCAGAGGCCACTTGAAAAAAATCTCACTTAGTATCATTCATGGAATCAACTTTCCCCTCCCTTCTGAACTGAACCATCTCCATCTCCCTGACTCTTAATCACTTCAACAACTGTTCTGGGGGTAGCCTGGGAAAAAAAAAAAAAAAAAAAAAACAACAAGAGTTAGAGCATCTGGGAATTCCCTGGTAAACAGATTAGAAAAGTTTTCTTTGTTTGAATCAGAATTTGATTAATAATGCATTTTTTCCATGAGATGACTTGTTACATTTTCTGATAAAAAGAGATCCTGGCTCTACCCTTGGATATCTCTCTTTGAGACAGAAGGAAGATTTTCAGATGTCACCAACAAACAGCAGGAATGAACATCTGTTCCCCACATAAGTTTATATTAGAAACCTTTCTCTGTGGAAACCTACCTATGCCCCTGAGTATAACTTAGAGTGTGGCCCTGGAAACGTATTATACTGAAGCATTGTCTGGGCCAGATGGTTTAATTAAATGCATTTATTTATTTATATTCTGCTGCCAAATTCTAGAAATGTATATGAATTGATACACAAAAAAAGATGGGTTAAAAAAAAAAGTTGAAATAAATGGTGATATTAATTTGGAGCTATTTGCCACAAGTGGTTTCAGCTTGCATGGGAATTTTCAGAATCTATTAGGATATTCCCAATGGAAATCTGGGAGGTAATGAATTATCTCTCTATGGAGCCACATTGATTTTGTTTTTTGTTGGGGGAGTGGGAGATAAAGTAGATTTTCAGACTCAATTCCACCCCCCCAAATAAATAAAGCTAATGTTGAATTGACAAAGATAATTTGACCTAGGCATGAAGATATTAAAAAGGAATGTGGAAGAAGAGAGGAAAAGAGAAAGAAGAAAGTAGAGGAACATTGTTGTCTCATCTTTCCAAAGTTTTATAATTATTAGAAATTTTAGATATCTTAGTTTATAAGGTCTTAGATAATTTCTTTGGGGAGATGTCTTCGAATTCTTGATGACTTTGAAGTCATGTTTTTCTGGCTCCTTAACAATTCCTCCAAATTATACGTGGTAGAGAGAACCCAGTAAAACGATTTTTTTTTTCCCACAAGGATAGATTCTTATGAAAGGGGTGGGAATCAATGGGGGACAAATTTATTTAATACAAGACAGTTTTTAAGCATCTACAATATACAAAAAAAAAAAAAAAATGAAAACAGTCCTCTCTGTGGAGGAGTTTCCATTCCTCTAGAGGGAAACAACATTTACACAGATGATTGTGATTAGAAAAAATAGATAAAAATAAATAGTAAATGATTGGAGGTAGGGATATCAAATGTGGGAGAGAATCAGAGAGAGTCATAACAACAGAAGTATTTGATTAGTCAAAAGACCTGGGTTGAAACACCAACACCTCCCTTTCCTGCATGGCTTTGGGCAAGGCTCTTCCTTTCTCTGGAACTCATTCACTGCCTCTGAAAAATAGGAATATTGGACTAGCTGATTTCTGAACCCACAGAAGCATCACAGAATGCGAAGAAGCATTTTGGTTCAAAATCCATGGCCACTGATAACAGAGGATCTCCACATTTTGTCCTCTATAAGATTAATGTGGGAGCCTGGGGTTATTCATTTGAATAATGAATTATTTCTAGCCACATATTTGCATGATATGACCTTCGATTGTCATCCAGATGCCCAAAGGTCATGGCTCTGAAATATCCAAGTATCCATATTGTGTCTGAAAGACAAGTTAGGAACAGAGAGAGAAAGTCACTGGTGGCCCACGTCAGATTTAATCTCCATCAGTTGTAAGCTGGATGCCCTATACACAAAATATCCTGGAACACTCTAGTGCATCAATTTATGCCCTGAAGCATCAGATTTACTTACCTTCATTATCTTTTCCCTTCTGGCTCTCATGATGCCATGAAATTATCCAACCCATTTTAAATCCAGAGTTAAGATTTATTTGGCAGAAACAAGGATGGAGGCGTCAGGTTGTGAGAGATGGAATTTCTTCCTGTTGGTTTTGTGCTTGTCATTCCCTTAATTTTAACTTAGTACCCATTACTGCAATGCTGGATCCTAGAATGCATTTGCACTGATGGTCTTGGGATGTTTACTGCAAATTGATGGCCATATGACAAAAGAATCACTTCTCTTCCTCATATGGTAGTCTGCCTTTTATTCGCATCTATTTTTATTCTTGTTTTTCATTTTTATTCTCTTTCGGATGGACTCATGATTTCATCATTTTACCTCCAAATGTTGAAACTTCTTCAGGAGATTCCAATTAAACACTTTTCTCTGAGTCTTTTGAGTTCTCAGAGAGAATATATATAACCTGTCTTACTTGTAGAGCTACTACATGTCAGCTAAAAGCAATGGACATAATTCCTATACCCAGAATTCAATGAAAAGAATCCTATATTTAGAAGCTATGATCTTGAAATTAAAATCTAGTTTTTCTTTTTAAGTTGCAAGGTGACAATGCACAAAACCTATCATTTCTCTGGACTTGTTTTCTTTTCTTGTAAAATGAAGGGATCTTTTGTTGATGAGGTATGAGGATGATTTCAGACATAGTTGGTTTATTTAACTGGTTTTATCAATTTTATTTAAATTCACAAGGGAAAACTCAAAAAGTCAAGCTTGGGGAGAAGTATTTTCAGAAATAAAGGCAATATGCTATGTAAAAGCAAAAGACATCAATAAAAGTTTATTTTTTTTAAAACACCTGTGATTTCATTGCCATAGGGAACTCCCACTGAGGAAACTACCATTGCCTATTCAGATAAGCATCTACTCTGAAAGTGCTTAGAATTTTCAGAGCTGTCTGAGCATCGAAGGTGATTTGTTCAAGGTCAAACACCAGTATGTATCCAGAATAGCACTTACTGACATAAAATCAAGTTATCAAACACCATGTGTTCTCTCTAAGAAAACTAATGTAGTTCTGTATGAATTCTGAAGATTATCAGCCCAACCCTCCCTTTCACTGATAAATCTGATCCCTCAGAGCAAGGTTATAGCTCTCCCTCAAAGTTGTAGAGATACCCTTAAGGAACTAGGAATTATCTTTCCTTAATGGTCTTCCCTCAAACTTCTATTCTTATATGTTGATTTAATCCTCCATTCCCATACATAAAGTGTCACTCAATGATTTGTGCCCCAGTATCATGGAATCAATCAACATTAGTTAGATTTTACAAGGACATATTTATTGAGAAGACAGCAAGCAGAGTTCTGACATTTCCCCCGAAGATATAAAGTTCTTGTTGCTATCATTTCAGTTGTATTCAACTCTTCATGACCCATTTTGGGGCTTTCTTGGCAAAAATACTGGAGGACTTTGTCATTTTCTTCTCCAGTTCCTTTTCAAAATGAGGAAACTGAGACAAATGAGGTAAATTACTTGCCCAGGGTCACACAGCTAGGAACTATCAGAGGCCAGATTGGACCTCAGAAAGATGAGTGTTCCTGACTTCCAAGACTGGCACGTGTCCACTGTCACCTAGTTGTCCCTAATAAAGAAACTTGGGCTCTTATACGACACTGGTCTCTAGGAAGAGTGAGCTCAAATTTAAAACAGACTAAAAAGACAGTTTTTCCAAAGTATCTGCTCTACTTAGTACTGAATTCTGAGTGCAGCCTAGTTTATGGATGACTTATAGGAGTCAACATCTTCCTTAAAAGGTCGGTTTATCTGGTCACTCCTCAGAACCACAGTGGTTGACCCTAAACTGATCTAGATAACTCTTTCTCCCAGACTTCTAGTGTCTTTCTCTACTGACCTTTATGAAATCCCCCTTTATAAAATATATATGTGTATATATATTAATATATATTATATATATATATATTAATATATGCATATATATTATATATATATATATATATATACACAAACTGTCTTATGCTAGTCTAATACTTTTTCACAAATAACAGCAAAGAATGGACACAATTGAGATAGAAACAATGGCATGATCATACCATATTGTGAGATAGTTCATATAGAAAGATAGAGACCCCATGCTTTTATTTTCATTATAAAATGATGGCAATTCTTACCTTCTTACCTGAATTCAGCCAAACAGGAAGGAGAAAATGCCATGGCCTGTTAGCGACTTTTGAAAAACACTCCCAATTTCAGCTCAATAATCAATCAAAAATCTATTTCTTCATCACATAGAAGAGTAGACTGAAAAATAGTCATAGTTGTGTGAGTGTGTTCATGAGGTTTGGACTTGGCAATTACTCTAAAGTAAAGTAAAATTATATTAAAATAATCAGGGTCTGTGTGTAGGAGTGTGAACTACCTGAATTCTAAACCTCTTTCCTTGCTTTAATCTTTAAGTCATTTATTTGTTTTTAACTTAGACCTCCCTGTATGCTTCCTAGCATCCTTAATCAGGATGAGGAATTCATCTCCCAGTCCAAATAAGTCCTGTGATTTAACCTTGCAAATGTTCATTACCCCAACCAGTAGATTAAATGTATCTCACACTGTTGTCTACAATCAAAGAGAACTCTATATAATCTGTATGGTTGTCAAGGAAACCACATAAAATCATTTTGCAGCATTATGGAGGGTCATGTGTTGTTGATTTTTTCAATTGTGTTAATAGCTACTGATCTGTTCATACTTCATGAATTTGGGGAGTATTTGTCACATAAGAGACAATTGAGATCCTTTTGTTCCGTCACATTGAAGATCTACATTTATGGATCACATTTTTTTTCACGTTCTTTGAAAGTTTAATATGTTCCTTTTTAAAGTGATTACATTTCATACGTGTAAGTCCTTTTGCTCCTTGGAGGGACTTCATTTGAGGATTGTTCTGAGAAAGAGGTGGCAATGGGAATAGATGTCTTTCTTGTTATATTATCAGTCTCTCTTGTCCTTAGAATAAAAGCCATGTCTCCTTACCTTGCAGACAGGATTCTGTTCAATACAGTATATCCTCTTCAAGCATATTCAAGCAATCAAGCTATCTATAAGTATGTATAGATTGAGACAGATGCTGTGCTAAGTGATGTAATATAGATACAAACTCAAAGCATTCCCTGCTCTCAAGAAACTTACAGTAAAAATTGCCAAATTGGCTACCAATAAGTAATCTTTCTAATTTAATTCAATAAGCATGCCCTTGCTAAGGCAAAACAAAGAAGAAGAATTCATGCTAATAATCTACTCATTGATAGTTGGTTTATAGTAGGCATTATTTTTTAAATTTTCTTTAAATTCAAGTGGATTCTAGATTTAGATCCTTTTAAGGATGTTAGGATTAGATAAGATCTTATCTAATCCTAACATCCTTAAAAGGAAAGTAGAACATGAATTAAACTTCAAAGGAACTTAAGTTTGCTAAGCATGGGAGGATGTGAGGATTGAGTGCACTCCAGGCAAGGACTCTTGCAGAAAGTATTGAAATGGAAGATAGTGTTTTACTCCGGGAGATTGCAGAAGAAAATGAAAAGAGACCGATTTGACATTATGAAGTGTATAATGGAAATCATCTTGAAAAAAGTAAAACAAAACGAAGTCAGACTAAAAATCTCTAAGTATCAAACAAAGAAACTTTCATTTTTACATAGGTCATATTGTTATTGATTATTTTTAGATCAGGTACAGGTAGGCCACCTTCATTTGATTCTTTTTTCATTAGTTCCCTTAAAATTCTTGTATATTTATATTTATATACATTTACCAACACATTCATATATTTATGGATATGTATATGTACACAAATATAAATACATAAATATTTTGTATATGTAAACTGTATATATTAATGTAGTTATTGATTATTATTATTGACAGAACATATGCATTGGTAATTTTTCAACATTGTCCCTTGCACTTACTTCTGTTCCAATTTTCCTCATCCCTCCCTCCATCCCCTCCCCTAGATGGTAGGCAGTCTCATACATGTTAAACATGTTAAATACAATATATGTGGGCAGATCCATACAGTTCTCTTGGTACACAGGAAAAATTGGGATTCAGAAGATAAAAATAACCTGAGAAGAAAAACAAAAATGCAAGTGGTCCACATTCATTTCCCAGTGTTCCTTCTCTGGGTGTAGCTGATTCTGTCCATCATTGATCAATTGGAACTGAATTGGATCTTCTTTATGTTGAAGATATCCACTTCCATCAGAATACATCCTCATACAGTATTGTTGTTGAAGTGTGTAATGATCTCCTAGTTCTGCTCATTTCACTCAGCATCAGTTGATGTAAGTCTCCAAGCCTCTCTGTATTCCTCCTGTTGGTCATTTCTTACAGAACAATAATATTCCATAACATTCATATACCATAATTTACCCAACCATACTCCAATTGATGGACATCCATTCATTTTCCAGTTTCTAGCTACAACAAAAAGAGCTGCCACAAACATTTTGGCACATACAGGTCCCTTTCCACTCTTTAGTATTTCTTTGGGATATAATCCCAATAACAGCAATGCTGGGTCAAAGGGTATGCACAGTTTGACAACTTTTTGGGCATAATTCCAAATTGCTCTCCAGAATGGTTGGATTCTTTCACAACTCCACCAACAACGCATCAGTGTCCCAGTTTTCCCACATCCCCTCCAACATTCATTATTATTTGTTTCTGTCATCTTAGCCAATCTGACAGGTGTGTAGTGGTATCTCAGAGTTGTCTTAATTTGCATTTCTCTGATCAATAGTGATTTGGAACACTCTTTCCTTTGAGTGGAAATAGTTTCAATTTCATCATCTGAAAATTGCTCATATCCTTTGACCATTTATCAGTTGGAGAATGGTTTGATTTCTTACAAATTAGACTCAATTCTCTGTATATTTTGGAGATGAGGCCTTTATCAGAACCTTTAACTGTAAAAATGTTTTCTCAGTTTGTTGCTTCCATTCTAATCTTGTTTTCATTAGTTTTGTTTGTACAAAAGCTTTTTAACTTGATATAATCAAAATCTTCTATTTTGTGATCAGTAATGATCTCTAGTTCTCCTTTGGTCACAAATTCCTTCCTCTGCCACAAGTCTGAGAGGTAAACCATCCCATGTTCCCCTAATTTATTTATGATCTCGTTCTTTCTGCCTAAATCATGGACCCATTTTCATTTGTATAGTGTTTGAGTCCATGCCTAGTTTCTGTCATACTAATTTCTAGTTTTCCCAGCAGTTTTTGTCAAATAGTGAATTCTTATCCCCAAAATTGGGATCTTTGGTTCTGTCAAACATTAGATTGTTATAGTTATTGACTAAATAGTCAATAACTTGTGAACCTAACCTATTCCACCGATCAACTAGTCTATTTCTTAGTCAATACCAAATGGTTTTGGTGATCGCTCCTTTATAATATAGTTTTAGATCAGGTATAGCTAGGCTGCCTTCATTTGATTTCTTTTTTTTCATTAGTTCCCTTGAAATTCTTGTATATTTATATACATTTACAAACACATTCATATATTTATTGATATGGATATGTACACAAATATAAATACATAAATATATTTTATACATGTACAATGTATATATATATAGATATATATGTATGTACATACACATACACACATAGATGGGAAACAGAGAGAGACAGAAGTATTTACATTTTTTCAATACACAGAGCAGAACAAAGTTATGCAAAAAACAATGTTGCACTAAATTCATTTTAAAAATATGATATTGCCATAGTTCCTCACTTCTCTGCCAAAAGAAAGGAGGTATATTTCATTATCTCTTCTCTAGGGATTAAGATTGAATATTGCAACTGGTCAGTGTTCTAATAGGAAGATTGTCTTGGCAGCTATAAGAAGGATGGATTGGAAAATAGACAAACCAGTCCCAGGGAATCCAATCAGGACACAATTGCAAAGGGTTAGGAGAGAGAAAACAAGGCTGTGAACTAAGGCCATGAAACTGTGAGTGGAGAGAGGAGAACAGATGTGAGAAATACTGTGGAGGTGGAAATGATAAGACATGACAAGTGATTGGCTCTGAAAGTGACCTCACTCAAGAGGATTTACCATGAGAACAGGCTGTATTTCCCACCCCTGGGCATTGTACTGCACTCAAACCTTCCTAAGTAATCTTTCATTCAAGCTAAAAATGAATTCATCTTAGAATTCAGGCCTTGAGTACCACTGGTACAATTATCATTGATGTTATTAATTGATGTCACATTTTAGTGAACTTTATAACACATCGCCTCTGCGTATGAGGCTGGAGGTTGGGGGAGATAAAACATATAAATCAGACATTTCTCTTTCTTTCTCAGGACAACAGCTTTTAAAAACATCCAGGTTGGGGGCAGGTAGGTGGCCCAGTGGATAGAGCACCAGCCCTGAGTTCAAATCTGTTCTCAGACACTTAACACTTCCTAGCTGTGTGACCCTGGGCAAGTCACTTAACCCCAGCCTCAGGGGGGGAAAAAAATCCAGGTTGTATAGAAGATTAAGCAATTCATTTGGAATGAGGGTGTTCTTAGTTTGAATCTTTCCTCAGAAATTTGTATAAGGCTGGGTAAATAACTTTATATCTTGGTCTCAGTTTCTCATCAACAAAATATGAATGATATTAATTGAACCTTGTCAGTAAAATTAAAATAATAATACCTTTCTCACAGATTTACAAGAGTCAAGTGAGAAGAAATATATATATATATATTATACATATATATATTTCTTCTTTATATATATATTATATATGTGTGTATATATATTTCTTCTTTACATATATATTATATATGTATATATATTTCTTCTTTATATATATTATATATATGTGTATATATATTTCTTCTTTATATATATTATATATGTGTGTATATATACATACATTTCTTTATATATATATTATATATGTGTGTATATATATGTACATATATATACATATATATGTACATATATATACATATATATAATAACTTCATATATATATATATATATATAAGTTATTCATAAATCCCACAATGCCATTTATATGTTAGCATTGGTTGAAAATGTCAATTCACTGAGTTGATTTTAATAAGTAAAGCCACACAAATTTTCCTTGAATTCTTAAAATTACGGGGTCATAGATTTAGAGGTAAAAAGGACTTTAAAGGTTATTAAATCCACTTTTTCTCATTTTACTGATAAGAATGAGGCCTACAGAGGTTAAGAGAATCAAATAACATAAATATCTAAGACAGAATTCGAACACACATCTTCCTGATTCGAAGTCCAATGTTTTATTCTCCCTGCCTCTTAAGATATTATCAGGCTCCTAAGAGAACGTTTATTGGCTAAATCTATATGATATCAAACTATTTACAGTTTCAATTGAATCCACAATCACTAAGTGAATGCCAGGTATTCTCTCTTTAAATAAAGAGTACTGACTGGCCTTGGGGGTTCTGAAACATACTGGTTTGTTACTCACAACTAATTCTAAGTTTTCCAGTCTACTCTCTAAGACTACAAATTACCAATTTCTATTAGTAAAACCTTCATAAAAGAAATCTTCCTACGATGAATTCCTACAGGAATGAGGGGGTATACACACTCACATTTATTAACACATACCGACACACAAAAGAAGGCGGATTTCAGGAATTATCAGACACTAAACAGTGTCTGAAATCATACTACATTAGCTTCATAACTCACAGAATTTTCAACAGGGAAAGGAGAAAATTATTTACGTTCATAAGAGTCTTCACAAAGGATTCAAAGATCCAAGTTAAGTCAATTCAGTCTTCTTTTTAAATATCAGATTGACTACTGGATATTAATTAGGGTCAATATTTAAGAGCTATTGTTTTTATTGATATATATATGAAGTTATCCAAGTAGAGATATTTATAGCTTCCCAACAAGGCTGATCAATTATCTCATATTTTTAAAAGAAGTATAGAAAATACATGCTCTGACTCTCAGAGACAGGCAGGCTGCTCTGTCTTCTGTCTAGAACCCTGAAAACTTGTGGAGTGTCTGTCTCTTCAATATTGCCACTGAATCCTTCCACTACTACCTCTGCCTTTTTATCCCCAACATCTCTGCCCCGGTTATCCACCAATTTAATTACCCCACATTTAACCAGTTGCATGTACTAGTTACAGCAAGAATAATTGTTGTCCTTCATTCCTGAAAACCAAAAGGCCATTATTGTGTTAGAGTTTCAATATGTCTGTCTATGGCTGATCAGACCAAGAAGAGCTCTGAATGCTCTGCCATAGGTTGGACACAATTAGCCCCCATTTATATGGACTCTAACTTTGGGCATCTCATGTTCTGAACTACTCCAATTGTGATTTAATCAGGCAGCACAGCACCTTCTCTAATAAGGGCATCCTATGCCGGTGGTCCTATACCAATGTCCCATGTCACATGATCAACTCTAAAGTTCTTAAAAGAGACCAAGGGCTATTTCCTTCAAAGATGTAATAACAGCAACACAATTCATTTCCCCCAATTTCCTACGCTTTTCCCCATATCACTTCAGTCTAGTGGGGTGGGAGCTGGCTTGCTCTTAGCTCAGTTCTTATATAACATCTGGGAACTAAGTGGTAAGTGCATGCAATCAGGAAAACTCATCTTCCTAAATTCAAACCTGCAGGACATACTTCCTAGCTGTGTGATGCTGAACAAGTTATTTGAGCCTATTTATCTCAGTTTCTTCAACTGTAAAATAAGCTGCAGAAGGAAATGGCAAACTACACTAGTCTCCTTGCCAAGAAAATTCCAAATGCAATCACAAAGAATCAGACCACGATTGAAGTGACTCAACAACAACAAAAATATATACCATTCATCCCCACCAAGTTCACATCAGTGCTAGGTGAGTCTTTGCCTCAACAGAACTAGGTTCCAAAAATCATTTCTTGTTACTTGGAGCATTGAGGCTACATTGGCTACAAACCCAAACTCTGGAATACCAGATGTCCTCCTGACCTTTAAAAACTCACAAAATCCTGTCACTCTCTTTGATTAGAATACAAAGGAACAGTCTTAAAAGCCAAAAACTAAAGCACTCTCTCAGTGCTGAATGGTTTTAGATTGAACAAGATCCCAAGCACTGTCTCTCATTAGCTGCCATGAGAGACTCAGTCATTGAGTTCTCCCAGGATGACTGATGAAAAGGGCCCTGACAAAGGTGATTCAGCTTTTTAAAAGTCTTCACTTCTGGATATGAAGTCAATCAGAAAAGAATTCTTGTAAGAACCTCATCAGCCATCACAAAATGTCCATTCATACTTTACAATCTCTTCAAAGCACATCCATTCTACATCATTACCAATTTCCCAGAAACAGGATCTTCAGCCTCTTCATGTGGGCAAGTTGCCTCAGCCAAGCACCAAGCAAGTTGATGTATTCTTGGCATGTGACAGAACTCTCTTATGCGTTTTAAGAATTGGGGAAAATCTAAAAATAGAATGCAGCTCTCAATATTATTTTAAAACAATTGAGATTATTATCCTTTGCGCCTTTTGTGCTCAGACTAATTAGCCTACTCACTGTTACCTAAATTAGTTAATTTAGGTAACAAAGGGCAATTTCCCTTTACCCATGAAACACCCATGCTTAAAATGTTTCATCTTATTTTGTGTTTTAGAAATTTTGGCTTTTATCAAGGCTTAATTTTAGAGTCTCCTAAAACACTTTCCTGAATCCCCTTAAAATTTTTAAAATTATTTTGTGTTTTTCACTTTAAATATTGTATCTCCACTGTAGAATATAATTACTTTAAAGAAAGAACTGTCTTTATGTCCCCAGAGCCTTACAGTGTTTTGATATCAGTAAGCGTTTAATAAATGTTTGCTGAATCAAATTCAACATCCTAGATCCATGCCTCCACACTGCATCTTTTCAATAAAGAGCTGACTTTTAGAGTTCAGTAGATAGACATACCACAAGCAAATTTATCTTTTCATTCTTTGAAGGAAATGTCATAATACCCCAAAAGGCTGAGGAAAATTGGATGTTGTTAATAACACAGAGTACCTCACCCTGACCCTTGTAGGATAGGCTATCTCTCATTGAATTTAGCCAATAATGAGCCATGTTATCTCCTTCTGGAAAGTGGGGGAGAGCAAATAGGGTAAATGATAATCAAATTAGCTCTCATAAATGACAGTCAATCTTTGTCTTCAGGCTTTTCTGGGAATTCTTTATTACTTCCTTACAGGACAATGGTTTTAGCTCATATCTCGTTGGTTGTGATGGCCGTCGTTTTTTTTTGCCAGTATTTTAAAATATATTCCTATTGGCTTCACAATAAATGTATGGTTTATTATATACAATGAAGGATTCAAAATATTATTTTGGTAATAAGATTTATTAGGAAATACAAGATAAAATAGATCCATTGACCAGACAAAGCTTTTCCTGAATGGCATGGGCACAGAAAAAAATGGCTTGGACTTCCTAGATTCTTGATCTTTGGGGTTGTTGTCTTTAATAATAGATCCGAATGGTTTCTATTATCAACTCATCTTTTAATATAAGTTAACTGAGAAACTCACTAAGGTCAGCCAGCCAATCAATATACATGTATTAAGATTGTATGTCAGGTATTGGGATGGGTGCTGAGGATGTAAATGCGAGTCAGGAACATTTGATCTCCCTTGTAACTGGTGTGAACCATCCCTGATTTCATGTTTATGTTGTTTGTTTGTTGAGCTGGATTTTTTGTCTTTGCAATAAATAGGAACATTTGCAAACTTCTATGTTCACTTTGAAGTTGGTAACTTCATCAAGTTCATATATACCAAACACCAAGCTGCAACATCTGGCTGTAAAGCTGTTTAATCTCTCTGGGAGTTTATTGGTTTAAATCCATGACTAACAATCATATAAAAAATATGGTGAAACCAGATGTCTTTAAACTTCTGTAAGTTTTGTTTTTTTTTTTGATGATGAAAGTGTATTTCTCTCCAGTGTCTCAAATTTTCTCACACTCCAAAGAAACTCAGCCCCTTTTCTTCTTATTTCCACTCTGAGCTTTCATGTAAGGGACACGAGGGAAACAGGCCTGTAAAAATATCATTTGAGTTTCTTGACCTGGAAAACTTTAGAAAAAGTGTTTTTTCTTGGTTTTGTTTTGGGTTTTTATTTGTTTATTTATTTTTGCTTGTAGTGACTGACTGTATCTTCAACCTCAGCCTTGGTAAAGTTGGTATCCAGGCTTATCTTGATTAGTTATTCTATTCCTTCAAAAAATCAATCTGAGTTGCCCATGTTTCTTAAAGTCCTGTCCCTACTAAGGAAAAAGGTTTGACAAAAAGACCGGTTATATGATGAAATTAGAGGTACCCTGAATTTCAAGTTTTAACGCATACTTGTTTTTATCATATTTGGAAGGATATTATAGAATGTACCAATTATGTTCAATAGATAGTTGTAGGATAATAGAAACATTAGGGGGTTCATTAATATTACTTATATATCTGGCCAATTGGACTATTATGGCTTCTAGGGTCTTGATTTTAAAATGCAAAATGAAGGGGTTAAGTCAGATAGCCTCCAGAGTCCTTTCTAGCTTTAAATCTATGGTCCTAAATTTTTTTAAATTAAAAAAAAAAAAAAAAAACTATCATCTTATTTTACAGATAAAATAATTGAATTTCATAAAAGTAATCATTAATCAAACCTAAACCAATAAATACTTATTAATTGCTTTATGATTGAAAGGTGCTGGAGTTGAAAATCACTGAGTTGCAGAAATGGAACTAGAATCCAAGTGTTCTCAATTTCTCTCTATTCTGATTTTCCAGCTCTTAGAGTCTTTCTTTAGGCCATGGTGATTGGCTCATGTCTTTGTTAGCATCCCACAGCATCATAAGCTATCTCTTCAGTGTTATGTGTGCAGCCATATCTGAGTACTAAAGACAATGCCAAAGTTTAAGCCCGGAAATCACAGGCTGTCAACCAAGTTTGTCATTTTCTTCTTCTTCTCCTTCACATCATACAATTATTAGAGCTCCCCTCTCTCAAATTTAATTTGCATTTATTTATCATAATACATCTTTATTTACATATTTTCCTCCTTTATCTCTTAAAATACCTAACTTCCTTCAAGATCACATTAAGAGTAATCTCTCATATAAGACCTTTAGGGATCCCTCATACAATTATTAGATCTCCTCTCCCTCAAAATTGGTTTGCATTTACATATCATAGTGTATCTTGTTTCCACCCAGTAGAAATCTCCTTGGGAACAGAAACTGCTTTTATTGTGTGCCTAGTACAGTGACTAATACCTGGCTTGGAACTCTGATTCACTATTACAGGGAATACCCATTGAAGAGATTCGATTGACCTACTCAAATAGACACCTTTTTTTTAATCTCATAGTCTTAGAGAACTGTGAAAAGAAATCTCACAGAGAATATGTGACTGAGTCAGCTCTTGAATTGAAATAATCCTGACCCACATCAGGGCTCTATTTACTAAATTACAATTCCTCTTTGTGTTCCTGATGCATAAGAGACAGTTCATAAATTCCTAAATTAATAGTTGAGAAAACTTGGATTCAAATCTGGACCCTTCCACTAACTGTGGCTTTGTGCAAGTCAGTTATAATGTTTCTTGGCCTAAAGCTTAAGCAATAAAATGGAGTTTTCAAAGTCATTACTGGCCAACTCACTAGTTTGTGGGAAATTAAATGAAGCAGTACATAAGAAGTGTTCTCAAAAGTTCTATGTAAATATCATTTAATTATGTTAACATTACTACAAACCTAATTTACAAGACTAAATCCAGACATCATGCTCTCCCTTGGCCATTCATAGAAAGCAATGGGCAACATAGCAAATGAAAAAACCCTTTTCGCCTTGCTCTAAGGACCTGCTTAACTTTAAAACCTTAGAGTACACAGAAATACTTCTTAGTTTTCTAGCTGTGACTTTTTCTTCTCAGAGAGGGATTAAGCCTTTTGCAAGAAACACAAATTAGCTATGAGTTATAAATTATAACTTAGTAGGGGGCAGCTAGGTGGGACAGAGGATAGAGCACCAGCCTTGAATTCAGGAGGACCCGAGTTCAAATCTGGTCTCAGACACTTAACACTTCCTAGCTGTGTGACCCTGGGCAAGTCACTTAACCCCAGCCTCAAAAAATATATATATATGACTTAGTTTAGAATTTACTAAATGATACTGGATCTCTTTTTATTTAAAAAAAAAAAAGGTGCATATGTTTTCTGAACTAAAATTACTTAATTGTCAATATAGTGTCTAGTAACCTCACATTTTGCTAGCACAATCCTTTTTCACAACCTCAAATACTAAGTGTCTTCAAAATTCCCTCGAGGTAATGCAAACTTCTACTACATACTCAAGCTTGACCTGACTCATGTTCTTCCATCTTTCAAAATTAATCTTCTATATACTACCTTTATATATGTGTATGAATATATGATTCCATATCCATATCATAAATGATTCTAGCCTATATGGAATCATATATCCATGCACATTCAAATATGCACACATAATATATGTTTTTTCTAAAACTTATATCATGTGTGCATATTTGAATCAACAAACATTAATTAATGGCTTACTGTGTAGTACCAGGTATTACACAAGAGCTAGAAATATGTTTTAAAAAATACAAAAGAAATTCCCTGTCCTCTAGGAACTTACAATTAAATGGGGGAGACGACTTGCCAAAAATATATGGTTAGCAAGCTATATACGACATCAATAATAAATAATTAATACCGAAAAAAGGTCCTAGAAAGAGTGGGAAAGAATTACTGTATAAGAAGGGACTATAGTGGAGATTTATAGGAAATTAGGGCAATCAATATGCAGAATTGAGGAGAGAAACAGCCAGAGAAAATTCTAGAGAAAAAATTGAGAGATATAGTGTCTTGTTTGTGGGGTCAAACTGAAAACCACTGGATTACTGGATCAAAGAGTCCAGCTTGGGGAGGTAGGTATAAGAAGATTGGAGAGGTAGGATGGGATTAGGCTAGAAAGTGTTTGAATACCAAAAATAGGAATTTGTATTTGATCCTGGAGGCAATAGGGAACCATTGGAGTTTATTGAGTAAAGAGGATCTAAGTATAATTTAGGAAAATCACTCTAGGGGCTGAATGAAGGATGGATTGAAATGGGAGAGACTTAAAGCAAACAAACCCACCAGCAGCTATTGTAGTAATCAAGGCGTGAGGAGATGAAAGTCTACATGAGGGTGGGGACAGGGTCAGAAAGGAGAAAGTCAGCTGCCATACTCCATTGTGTCATTTCTTTCCATATCCTATCATATCTCATATCTTTCTGTGGATCCTCTGCCCCACAAACCTATGTATATTATGCAGGTTCAAATTAGGGATGAAAACCATTAGAATAATCACATACATGGTTGTCTGTTTGGTCCCATCTTCATCCTTTAACATCCTTGGTCCTCTTTGGATCTTTACTTTAATGTAACTGTCGAGTTTTAGAAGCAGTATGCCATAAGATGTCCTGTCTGGAAGAACTAGCTTGCATTTTGCTAACGATGCTGCTAATTATCTTTATAAGGAATCCATTAATCCATTAAGCTATGTTTGTGACTGGGCTTCTTTCCTCCCAATACAAGTGAGTGCCAGGATTTGTTTGTTGATATTGCCTCCCTGTCATCAAATTCTGTCTTTAGCTGTGAAGGAGATGATTCATTCCCACCTGCACTAAATCTCATAGAATACTTAGGGGTTTAGATATTTGGAGTCCTTGGTCCATTTATAGAGCACTTCAAAGTAATTACTGCTGCTTGGGGAAATGATGTTTGAGATTGTTTGTCTTTGTTTTTTTATCTTCCCCCTTTCTTTCTCAAGATGATCTGTCAGTAATAAAATGGAAAACATGCCAGGATAGAAAAGTAAAGAGGACCAAAGTTAATATTGGATTACTCTAACAATGAGGCGATTTAGGAAAATCTGATTCCTTTATAAGCAGCATTGGGAATCCCCTGAAAATAACTTAAACTTTCCTCAGAGATATTTCCAACAAGTTCTCAAAAATGAAAATATAAGTGGCTGTAAAATTGTAATATATCTGTGGTTTGTTGTAGCACAAGACAAGATAGAAACTTATTAGCTCCTGTGAGTAGTGGGCCTGAACCTGTTCTTCCCTCATGATAATGAATTGGTGAGTTATAATTTAATTCAATTCAACTGGCACTAAATAAGCACCTGCTAGGTACCAGGGAAAGTGCTAGACCTTGAGGCTATGAAGAAAAAAAATGAAAAACAAATTAATGCTCTCAAGGAGCCTTCTTACTTTTTATTGGATGGAAAGAACATGCATACTGATACATAAATATGAACTAAAGGGGAAAGAAAGTAATTTTGAATAATTGAAATAATTCAGTTAGAAGCCAAGAGATCTGGTTTGTTGTGTTATGTTTTCCCCAAATCTGCTACCTGTTACCAGTCATTCAGCCTCTCAAAAGAGAAGTAATTAAATCATTTTTAAGATCTTCTAATGCACTAAAATTATGATACTATATTATATCTTCTCCTGATAAATATGTTTCTGGAAGGCAGGAGCAGTTTTGGTTTTGTCTGTTTTCTCCCTAAAACTTGACTGAATATGAGAGGCAGGGCAGTTCTGGGGAGAGATATTCTGAGTCAAAAAGACATTAGTTCAAATCTAGCCTCTAACACTTGTTGACTGAAATCCTAGTCAATTCACTTAGATTCTTAGTACCCTGTTGTTATTCAGTTTTTTTTCATTTGTTTTTTTTTTTTTTTTACTTTATTACCCCATTTTGTGGTTTTGTTTTTGTTTTTGTTTTTGTTTTTGAAAAAATCTAGCCTCTAACACTTGTTGACTGAGATCCTAGTCAATTCACTTAGTTCTTAGTACCCTGTTGTTATTCAGTTTTTTCATGTTTTTTTTTTTTACTTTATGACCCCATTTTGTATGTTTTGTTTTTGTTTTTTTGAAAAAATCTAGCCTCTAACACTTGTTGACTGAGATCCTAGTCAATTCACTTAGATTCTTAGTGCCCTGTTATTCAGTTTTTTTTTTTCATTTATTTATTTATTTTTACTTTATGACCCCATTTTGTGTGTTCTTTTTTGTTTTTGTTTTTGTTTTTGTTTTTGAAAAAATCTAGCCTCTTATACTTGTTGACTGAGATCCTAGTTAATTCACTTAGATTCTTAGTGCCCTGTTGTTATTCAGGTTTTTTTTCCATTTGTTTTTTACTTTATGACACCATTTTGTGTTTTTATTTTTTTGGAAAAGATATTAGAATAGTTTGCCATTCCCTTCTGCACCCACTTATTTTTTTTTTCTTCCAAATAAGAAACTGAGGGTTAAATTACTTTCTTAGGATCATACAGCTAGTAAGGAATGAAGGCCAAATTTGTAGTTGTATATTGTATCTTCCTGATTTCAAGCCCAGTGTGCACTATGTACCACTTAGCCCTTACTCAGAGTCCTAGGGTAGGATTTCTTAAACATTTCCAATCGCAACCTTTTTTGCCCAAGAAATTTGACTCTGGGTATACAGATATATTAAATAGGTACATATGGCATTTACTACTAATAAATCATAATTTTCCCACTCCCACATTCACTGATGGTACCCCATATAGGGTTATGACCACAATTTAAGAAGCTTTGTTTAGGAAACCCTCAATGTTACAGAAAAATATTGATGCATATTGGTAGATGGAGTTTCCTCATAGAGAGTACTGTCCACTCACAGGTCCAGGCCAAACCCCACAACTAGTGCAGTGCTTTATATACTCTAGAGTTGTTGCATCACATTGAATTTAATTGAGTTTTATTGAATGGATTCATTTGGGTATAGAAAATCTAGTTATAAATGTATGGGATTATCTGTCATCTAGGGGAAGGGGTAGAGGAGGGAGGGGAAAATTCAGGAAAAAAGTGAGTACAAGGGATAATGTTGTAAAAAAAAAATTACCCATGCATATGTACTGTCAAAAAATTAAAATTATAAAATTAATAAAAAAGAAAAGAAAATCTAGTTATATTGTGCATACCCTTTGATCCAGCAGTGTCTCTCTTCTGGGCTTATATCCCAAAGAGATCATAAAAGAGAGAAAAGGACCCACTTGGGCACAAATGTTTGTGGCAGCCCTTTTTGTAGTAGCAAGAAACTGGAAACTGAGTGAACGACCATCAGTTGGAGAATGGCTGAATAAGTTATGGTCTATGAATGTTGTGGAATAATTGTTTTATAAGAAATAATCAGTAGATTAATTTCATAGAGGCCTGGAGAGACTTACAGGAACTAATGCTGAGTGAAGTGAGTAGAACCAAGAGAATATTGTACATGGAAACAGCAAGATTATATGATGATCAATTCTGATGCACATGATTCTTTTAAGCAATGAGGTGATTCAGGCCAGTTCCAATGATCTTGTGATGGTGAGAGCCACCTGCACCCAGAGAGAGGGCCTGTAAGACTGAATATGGATCACAACATAGTATTTTCACCTTTCTGTTGTTATTTGTTCACTTTTTTCTTTCTCATTTTTCCTTTTTGATTTGATTTTTCTTGTGCAATATGATAATTGTGGAAATAATTTATAGAAGAATTACACCTTTTTAACCTTTATTGGATTGCCTAACATCTAGGGGGGTGGAGGCAGGGAGGAAGAAAAATGGGAACACAAGCTTTTGCCAGGGTGAATGTTGAAAACTATCTTTGCATGTATTTTGAAAATAAAAATCTATCATTAATTTTTTTTAATCTAATTAGATTTGGAAAGGGTATGTCTAGCAGGATTATTTATGCATCCTCATTGTTTCAAGTGTAATCCAAACTTGCAGTCCAAGTAATCATTGACATCTTCTAAGAAAGACTTTTTCTGTCTTTGGAGAAGTTCATGCTCCTTATATTCAGTCAAAATGTCCACATCCTTCTAGTGGATCACATGAATTACACCTACTCCAGCACTTTTGTTCAAATAAGATTGTCCTCAGAATTTCACAACTTGAAAATATGTTGGGTGAAAATTAATCATTTCAAGGCTTGGCTTTTAGGGAAAAATTGCCATTAATATGAGTGTTTTTCTTGAGGTCCTTCTGATGGAGAATGCAGGATTCTTTGCAAATAAATGGGGTGTGAGGGTTGTATTTAGACAGGCTTCTCTACAAAGGGAATGTTCATTTGTAATTAAATATGAGTCACATTGCATTAAAAATCTACCAAGAAAGATCGAAAGGGAGTCTGCTGAAAGGGTAATGGTATATATACCTCTTCTCTCCTGGAGAACTTTTCCTCTGTAGGTGTGGGGGAAAAGAAAAGGAAAAAATGTCATTTATTTCTGAGACCATTTTTCCAGCTCTTTCAAAAGAAAATCCAGTTAAACTTCATGGCCTATTACCCAATTCTCTTCACAGCTTTCTTATGCTGTAGTGACTTTGTAAATACTTGTCCTGCCTTGTTTTGCCTCTAATTGCACAGTGTGTGATGGTGGTAAGTGTTCTGGGCACACTATCACCCACTCTCTGCCCTGTGATTAAGTGGACCACTTAGCCGCTGAGTGACCCTAAGACCTAATGGGAGTGGTCTAGAGGCCATTATGAACTTGAGTATCCACAGAGCATAATTGTTAAAGTCATTTGGCATGTGTTAAAACCAAAAAAGAAAGAAAAGAAAAGAAAAAGAAAGAAAAGAGCTGTTTTTCCCCCCACCTCTTCTATTAGGCTTATTTTTTTTGCTTTAGCAGATTAGGTTTGGTTATCAAAATCTGTTAACTATAATACGTTCTCTGATCATCAGTCAGCTAAGTGAATAAAGACTATAGATATTTCAGTGATTCTCTCACATATCATTGACTGTTTGAGTCCTATCTTAGGTTAGAAGTTGATATCTTGGCTATCAAATAAATCAATTCAGTTGAGTAAGAAACAATATAAGACCCTCCCAGATTCATCTTTCTGACCTTTTAGTCAGTCACAAATATTTCATGGGTCCTTCAATCTTGGATTCCCCCCTGCAAAGAGCATGTGAACACCATTTTGGAAGAAAAAAACTCATTCTCTAAACATCTATTGTTTTAATCTCAAGAATATAGAAAATCCATTTGCAATCTTTATAGACATACACTGTGCTAAAAATGGCTCAGGATCTTTGGCTTCCAGGAGGTGAGAAGTAATGACATTACATTCCAATATTGTTGACAGCTGCCTCCTTGATAACACTTCCTTAAGCCTTTATTATTCTCCTTGGGCAAACCTGTGTCAGGTCAGTAGTAGGAATTTGGCAGCCCGTGGTGACAGGATTCTGACAAAATTTTAATAAATCTGAAATACCAGTAAAACATCAAAACAAGTTTACCACTTTTAATGCATACAATGTCCCTCATTCCACCTTGTAAATTTGTTATTTTCTAGCTTTTACATCCATCTTTTTTTTTAAATGGTGATAAGAGAGTTACATTAAGCCTGGAGGGAAAAGCTATCAAGTCATAGTCACAGAATCTAAGAATTGGATAGAAACTCAAAGGACATTTAGTACAACCTATACTTGAACGAGGAACTTTTTTTGATATAATTCAAAAGTGGTCATCTGTTTAAACACTACTATGCAACTAGAACCCATTACCTCCTAAGCAAAACTTCTCCACTTCTTTTCCACTTTGTAATAACTGTTCAAAAGGTTTTTTAGGAGGGAGTTTATTGTTCATTTTCTCTAAACCTAAATTTTCAGCCTTAAGACTTTTCAATTATATTAAGGGAAGATAATATTCCTTTATGCAAGAATTTGCACTTTTGACTTTGAGAAGTTTTTAAATCATGCAAGTGCTATTCCAAAGTTATTTAAATTGTTTGGCAATAATAGATGATTATTTAAAGAATTTCCAGGCAGAGGGTGGAACTAAAGGCAATAGTTTGGTATTTTGGTTGCTAAGTGCAAATATTGGCTACTGATTGCCTTAAAGTTTCTGCCTTTATTAAAAAAAAAAAAAGACTTCAATTTCTGCTCTCTGGACCTAAAAAAACCAAATCTGACCCCTGATCTGAATATTACTATCTTGTATTCCTTAATACTGTGCAAACTTCCCATTCCTAGGCTAAACATTCCCAGTAACTTCAATCAATTCTTTTAAGGAAAGATTTTTCAAAGCAAGATCCTAGTCAATCTTTTCTATAGACTCTCCATGTTCTCAAGAGTCATTCCAAAAAGTATTTCGCCAAAGACCAAACATTAAATTTTGTATGTTGTCTTATCAGTACAGAATACAGTGTGAACATGATTCCACTGTACTTTCTCTAATGAATCTGAAAACAAAAATCACTTTACTCATTGTATCACTCTATTGATTTATATTGAACTCGCTACCTATTAAATATTGCAAATCTTCTTCAGATGGATGTAGTCATGGTGCTTCTCCCATCTTATACTTGTGAATGTAAATTTTATGGCCACTTGTAAGGCTTCACATTAAACATTGTTATAACATCTTGTTAGTTCTTGCCCAATGTTCTAGTCCATCAAGTTAGTGCTATTTGTAGGACCATGAAATTTGATTCTAGAAGTTATTTGGTCTTTTAAATGTAAGAATTCAGTTTCTGAAATGATCTTATACTTTGGACATGATTTTGTACCCTCCATTTTTAACCTAAATAAACTTGAGCATGTGTGTGTGTGTGTGTGTGTGTGTGTGTGTGTGTGTGTGTGTGTATATATATGTATATATATATATATATATATATATATATGTTATTTTTTCACATATATACCAATAAATAAATGTTGCAAACATTACAAATCATATGCCATCTTTTGTTTTTGCTCTTCCTGGACCTTTCTGCCCTCACATCTATATTTCAAAATACAGCCTATAATACAGGCAACAATTTAAATCTTACAACCTCCATGAAACCTTAACCATCAACCATGGCTAACAGTAAACTCCTCTTATTCAAGCATTCTTTTTGTGATCCCTTTTTCTAACTTCTATTTATTGGCAGGATGGCATAATATTTCTCTGGAAAATGAATTGGTCTGTTCTATAATCAATTATCAATTGATTAAGCAATCAACAAGCGTTTACTGAACATACATCTTGCCTTATGCACTGGGGATAAAGTTACAAAGAATGAAACAAGCCCTATTCTCAAGGAAATTACAATTGGATTGCTTAATGAATGTGAGAACTGTCTTTCAATAACACTGCAATTTTCTCAAGC
Source organism: Sminthopsis crassicaudata (assembly GCF_048593235.1). NCBI lineage: Eukaryota > Metazoa > Chordata > Mammalia > Dasyuromorphia > Dasyuridae > Sminthopsis > Sminthopsis crassicaudata. The sequence continues at coordinate 229,509,369 of NC_133622.1, read as the reverse complement.
TGAGTTTTCCATTTTGCCCTGCAGCATAGAGTCATGGAGAGAACACTTGATTTGGAATGGGAAGATTTGAATTCAAATTCCATCTCAACTATTTCTCACTTCCATAACTGTGAAGAAGTCATGGTGGCTGCATAAACTTTGATTTTCACATGAGCCAAATTTGGGTGGTGATAGATTTGATATTCTATAATTTTTTTTGATCTTTAAATCTACAAACCATTTTTTAAACTCAGTGTTGAGCATATAGAATCATAACACTTTGGAGCCAGAAAAGAATTTAGAAATCCTCTAGGTCAAGTCTCGTTTGATGGAAATAAAACACAAAAAGAGAAACCAGTGTGTTCATGGTTCCACAATCAAATAGAACCCATATTATCTGAATACTTGCACTATGCTCCATCTCTCCATCTGTTTACTGGATAATATTAATTCCCTCATTTAAGCGTTCAATAAAGACTTTTTACTAAAATAGAGAATCAGTATTTGCATGTCTGTGTGTGTGCATGGGACTATATATATGGATTTAATTTCCTACTCACAGAGAAATATAATGTTGCTTTACCACAGTCATGCAGATTCAATTATAAGTAGGTTCTGTATTGATTTGTCTATACTTTATGCAGCCCACTTGAGTCCCTTAAATAGAACAATAATTTGCAAGAAAAAAATCTTTCTGACAATGGTTGAATTGTTCAGCACTGTGGAAGATTGGCATTTTTAACAGTATTATCAAGACTACCTGACAATCATCAGTTTGAGTCACTGACTGTAGCATTCACTTTTCTTCTACCTTTTTATTGAAAAAAAAAATTCATCCATAATCCCTATTGAAACCATTTCTAGTTTATCCTAAAGGTATTGTGCTATCATATGGTAATAGAAACAATTGCCTCATAGAATCATAAAGCAGAAAAGACCTGCCAGATCAGGTTGTAGAGCTTCATTTTACAATGAGGAAATAGACACCCAGGGAAGTAAAGAGACATGCTCCTATACTATGGTGTTCATATACGACAGAAAAGAAAACCAAAGAAAGCAATCTGGAACTATGCCCAAAGGAGTATTAAACTTTGACTCAGTAGTACTATTACTGGATCTATATCAATCATAAAGGATGAAACAACACCAATATGTGCTAAAATGTTTGTAGTTTTGGTTGTAACAAAGAACTGGAAAAAGAATGGGTGCCCATCAAATGGGAAATGGCTGAACAAATCGTGGTATAATGGAATATTATAAAATGTGATGAACAAGCTGATAATAGGAAGGCCTGGAAAGATTTACATGAACTGATGCTGAGTGAAACAAACAGAACCAGGGATACATTCTATGCAAGAATATGCAATGATCAACTATGTAAGGCTTGGTTTATCTCAGCAATTCAGCGATCCAAAGCAATCCCAATAGGCTTTGGACAGAAAATGACATTGCATCCAGAAAAAGAAAGAGACTGAATATGAATAAACACATGCTATGTTCATTTCTTTCTTTTTTTTTTTTTGCTTGTTTTTTTCTGTCCCAAGGTTTTTCCCTTTTGTTCTGATTTTTTCTCTCCCAATGCAATTCATAAAGCAATGTGTATTAAAAATAAAGTTACAACAATAAAAAAGACAACAGAAACAAGTACCCCAACTCAAACCATAATGCTCTTCTATTCTCCTATCATGTGACCTATAGGAGAAAATAAAGTGGAGTACCAAATTAAATTTTGTAAAGATCTTCATAGAATTTCTTGTAATTTATGCCATATGCCATCTTATCCTACCCATACTTGATAGAGAATCCCATCTACAACTTTGATAGAGGATCTCATCTACAACCTCTCCAAAAAGGATTCCCAATTAACTTATAAATTATTTTAATAGTTCTTTTATAGATGAAATGCTGGGTGCTATCTTATAGTAGGAACTTTTAAAAATCAAGCATTTATTGATATTGAGTACCTAGAACTGATTTATTTAAATCTACATTTAAATTTAAATGGATGATCTGAGTGCTTAAATCTCCCTATTATGTGCTGTACCATTATCATCAATATTATTATCATTGTCAGCTTACTTCAAGGATCTATGATTTAATCTGAGGATTCTATCCATTTATGCAGATTTCAACCCCTCTATGTTTTCATGAGTTCTGACAAAAACTCGTCATCCAGTGACCAGCATTTAAGTTATAAGACTACTGTGTGATACTTGTGGTACTGATGACAACAATGATGATGATAATAATGATGATGATGACAGAAAGTATGATTCTTAAACTGTAGCTATATGAATCATAATTATGGAAAACTATAACCTGAGAGGTGTAAATTACAGGTGTTTCAAAGGGTGATTAAAAAACCCATGTTTAGTGCAAGTATGCTATACCATATGATCAATGGTCTCTCATATATGAAGAGTGTTGTAAATGAAACCAAGGATGTTAAAAATGAAAAAAAAAAAACTTAAGACAGTTATAAAGGAAGGGTACCATCCAAGTGATACATTGATATCTATATAATATTAGAAGCCCCCCAGAAGATTACAAATAGCGTTTGGTGATTATTAAATGTAGAATTTATGAAAAAGACATGGCTAAATAAGATCTTCACAAGTTGTAGAGAAAGGACTGAGATGTGATCTGTGACAATTGAAGGACTATCTACATATAAAAAAATTAAGTATCTAATGTACAACAAGAAAATGGTATTTACACACATAAATTGTATCTAGGTTATATTGTAACATATGTAAAATATATGGGATTGCCTGTCATCAAGGGGAGGGAGTAGAGGGAGGGAGGGGATAATTTGGAAAAATGAATACAAGGGATAATGTTATAAAAAATTACTCATGCATATATACTGTCAAAAATTTATAAATAAAAATAAAAAAATAATTGGAAGAACACTAAAAAAAAAAAAAAAGAAAATCTGGGGGTTCCTGAGGTTCTTTCAGAGACAACAACGAAAAAATATATTCAAAATGTTTTAATTTTTTAATAATAAACATAACTCTCACTCACAAGAAAAAAAAAATAAAGTATCCTTGAAAATATAAAAGTAGAAGCCACCCAAGATAATGCACAAGGCCATTTCTGCTGCTAGGATGGCTGAGGCTAGTGGATCACTTAAATTCAAAAGTTCAGCGCTTCAGTGATCAAAGGTTTTCACTATATAAATATGGTGATCCCATTGAACAACATCCCATGTTGGAAATGGTGCCAGTCAAAATTCCCAACATGATCAACAGAAGGATTGAGCTCATGAGTGGTCCCTATATACTTCTACTGCTAGCCAGGACAAGCTACAAAACCTGATCTGGAGAGAAGGGAAACGAAAGGGAGAGAGGGAAGTGATAGATGAATGATAGATAAATATGATTAATACTATTGCTACTAATAACAACCATTGCTCATAACTATATAGTATCTCATGAAGCCAAAGTATGCAAAAAAAAAAAAAAGAACTTGAACTTTTTCTAACCAGAAGATCAGGGAGCAGATATTTTTGAAATAATCGTATCTGTAGAACTGAGCCATTTGGTTGAATCTACTCAAAGTTAGATTTCATCTTCTCAAGAAATAAGGATGCAGATTATAGAGGACACATCCTGAATAGCTGGCTTTCCTCATGGGTCAAGCTTTTCTCTATCTTTGTCATCAAAGATTGCAAAGCTTATTTTACACTAAACATCTGAAAAGCAGGTTATGCAGCTGGACCAATTCTTTGAAATATGTATGCATTTTTTAATTTTAATCCTTCCTTCTTCCCACTTGTCATGTACTAAAATCATTCTATAACTCAATATATTCAAAAGCAGATAAACACTACAATTTGTCTGCACACCCTTTTATATATTGCACCAGATTGACTTGGGTTTTTTTTTTTTTTTTTTTTGATCAACAAAACCCATAAGAAAGTGAATTAATTAAACAGGCTCCTTAGACTGCAGAAAATCTCTAGCAGGAGGCACAGAAACTATTTATGGTTGTATGGGAAGCAGCATGTGCAGGATGCTCAGGAGAAACCTAAATAAAAGCCCTACTGATACCTCAAGCTTTTGGTAGGAAAACAGGACTGCTTCCTTTGGATATCACTTTGGATATCAAGTCTCTATGGATGTGTGCTCCCCAGAATATAATTCTCCATAATGTGGGACCTGGGCCAAAGCAAACGAGAAGAGACATCTCAATGGAAAATGAGAATTATGCCTGTGGGACCCGGCAGGAAGAAAGAACAGTGAAGCGGTTGCCATTTTTGTCTGTGCTATATAAGAGACAGTAAAGCTTAATGCCCTCTTGGCCATGTGGCTTATGACAGTTTGGGGCCCTTAGCTTCTTTTGGAAGTTTAGTTCTTTCTTTTGGAAAATAGAAATAATAACTGAATTTCCCGCTTCATATGATTGAAGAACAGCTCCATTTTTGTTTTTGGATGGTACTATAAGTATTAACAATTACTTTTAAAAAATAAGGAACTATGATTTCAATGGAATAAGGAAATCTCAGTGAAGAATCTCCTTCACTTTGTAGAGAACGGTGACTCTTTTGTCCTGTAACTTAAGAGACTTATCTGGGAGATCAAAAGGATAACTCACTTAAGCTAGGGTCAGACAAGGCTTTCATTTCAGCCTGTTACCCACTATACCCACAGCCTCACACATATGTACCTCTAAAAATGAATATACATATATATTACCAATGAATTCACATACATATGCAAATATCTGCTCATACATATGTATACATATGTATAGACACATAGACATATATATAGGCATATCTTAGTTTTATACGTATATACACATATGTATATAAGCACTAAATTATGTGTATATTTGAGTATTTTGTGTGTGTATATTTGTGTGAAGATGCATGTATAGATATATTTGCATCTATCTATCTGTGTGTATATAGATCTATGGAGAGAGACATTTAAACAGATAGCTAAATAGATAGATGATAGCTGGGTGGATGAATTAAAATCTTACACTGATTACTCTTTGCATGGTGGTGATCCTGGATTCTCAAAGGCTATGCCAGCAGAACACAAGGTCTGGCAGGACCAACTAACCTGGAAAGGCTTCTAATATTAGCACAGTGACAGACTTCGTGTCTTGTTTCTGAGTCCATGCCCAGCTATGTTCAAAGAGGCTCATCGCCCATTTGGCAGCCGGGTGGTGAATTTTTTTTTTTGTCCACAGCAACTTTTCAGAACACCCTCCTGAGTCATAGGGCGGTTACAATCTGTGTCAGTCGAACGAGTACCCAAAGTACCACAATAAAAATCCTTGAGGTGAGAAGTACATATGGGAAGGAAAATGGTGATGCGAATGCAAGCTATAAACTATGCTTTACAGTTACTAAGTACAAAAAAAATCAACTTCACAATTACAAGATGGGCAACGCATAGCTAGATAGCAATTCATCTGGAAAAAAAACAAATCAGTGATTTTAGTGACCTACAAAGTCACAATGAGTCAATAGTCTGACATGGACATCGAGTGCTTTCTTAGGCTGCATTCAAAACAAGCAATGGCTTCCAGAAAGATGGATAGAACAGTATCATCCTGCTCGACCTTGTTCAGATCACAGCTGGATCAAGATTCTTGTGTTCAATCCTGGAAGCTGTGTTGTTATGGTCATGTGTTTGTATGCAGGTGAATAAGTGTGAAAGTGTTCCAAGGTTTGAAGGTGTGTAAGGGAGTGAACAAGTATTCACAATAGAAACTAGCTTTTATTTGAAGCAATGGATACACTCATTACCACCTCCTGCTTTTGCTGGATAATGAAGTTTTGCCAGAGAAAATAAACTGCCTATGTCTATTTGAAATAAAATGTAAGAGTCACAATTGTCCGTTTATGAGAGGCCCATTAAATGTGTTTGGTACCCAGCTCTGTCTTTGTTCATTTGGGTGGGAAGTGAAGTGCACAGTAATATGGTGAATTAAGTGAAGGGCTAAATGAAGCAATTAATACGATTCTCTCCAAGACAATGAAGGTTCCAGGCAGAATGCAGAATAGCTTCAAGTTGACCCTCTCCAGGATTCTCAAATCTCAGGATCCACTCTAATCCAGTCTGCTCCTATTCATTCTCATGTTCTCTCTCTCCTTCCTTCCCTCCTTTCCTCTCCTTCCTTGTTCCTTCTCTCTCCCTCTCTCTCTCTCTTTCTCTCTCTCTCTCTCTCTCTCTCTCTCTCTCTCTCTCTCTCTCTCTCTCTCTCTCTCTCTCTCTTTCTCTCTCTTTCTCGCTCTCTCTCTCTTTCTCGCTCTCTCTCTCTTCCTCTCTCTCTCTTTCTCTCTGTCTCTCTCTCTCTTCTCTCTCTCTCTCTTTCTCTCTCTCTCTCTTCTCTCTCTCTCTTCTCTCTCTCTCTCTTTCTCTCTCTCTCTTCCTTTCTCTTTGTCTCTCTCTTTTTTCTCTCTCTTTCTCTCTGTGTATGTGTCCTTCACTCTCTCTCTTTCTCTCTCTCTCTCTTTCTCTCTCTCTCTCTCTTCCTTTTCTTTGTCTCTCTTTCTCTCTTTCTCTTTGTCACTGTCTCTCTTCCTTTCTCTTTGTCTCTCTCTTTGTCTCTCTCTTTTCTCTCTCTCTCTCTTCCTTTCTCTTTGCCTCTCTCTTTTCTCTCTCTCTTTCTCTCAGTGTATGTGTCCTTCGCTCTCTCTCTTTCTCTCTCTCTCTCTTCCTTTTCTTTGTCTCTCTTTCTCTCTTTCTCTTTGTCACTGTCTCTCTTCCTTTCTCTTTGTCTCTCTCTTTTCTCTCTCTCTCTCTTCCTTTCTCTTTGCCTCTCTCTTTCTCTCTGTGTATGTGTCCTTCACTCTCTCTCTTTCTCCATCTCTTTTCCTTTCTTTGAATGTGTGTATATACGTATTTAGATATTTATATATTGTATATATCATCCCACAAAATAGAAAACATAGAAGAATTTGTAATATATCTATAACAATATTCTACTAATTCTTCCTTCATTGTTTCTTGGTGACATCAAAGTGCTTCAGGGTTTTCCAGGATATTCAAGTGGAGCACAAGCAAGTTTTATAAAGCCAAGGAAGGTGCATACTTGTCCTGTCGTGCATTATATGTTTCTCCCTTAAAAGACCATTCAACATAAGATGGAAGAGGGCTCTAACCAGATTTGACATAGGATAAAGATTTTTTGTTCAACCACAGATTAACCCAAAGATTATTGCCTAAATCACAGAGTGGTTTTGAGTTACATTATTAGGGGAAAATCCGTTTAAATTGTAGATCTTAAAGTAATATGGTAATTCATTGAATATATTAGAAGAGTATTTTGGGGGAATATTATTATATAATATTAATATTTTTAAATAGTATTTAAAATAATATTTTTAAAATTAATATTTTAAAAATCATAAATTAATTCACAGAAGGATGATATTCTGTAACTGTACAACAAGCACCCAAAAAAAGTAGATTGATTGATTAATTGAGATAGATGATAGATAGATAGTTAAGAATCATGAATCCTTTAAGTATTCAAGTATTTTAATGATCATAACAAGTGAAGATAATGGATGTGTCTCTCAGTCACGCCTACTGATATCTTCCCAGTCCTTCAATACTCAGTGAAGATATTACATTCTCTACGAAGCTTTTCCTAGTCTCCTTTCCCTAACTAGATGTGATCTTTTTGCTCATATAGTCATATCATTCTGTACAAGTTTTTTCTGTACTTGTCATCATATTTGTATTTGTATTCTATTTATTAGTTTGCATGTCATATCCCTCTCTACTATACTTAAGCTCCATGAGGGTTTAGATTGCATTAATTATCATTAAATTTCTCTTACTGATTAACTAACGACATTGCACAAGGTTTTGTGGGCAGGAGAAAACTGAGATCATCTACTTTAACTGCCTTATTCTGCTGAAGAGGAAACTAAAGCCCCCAAATAGCACATGAATTATAAAAAGCCTTACAAATAGTAAATAGCAAAATTGTGTGTTGACTCTAGGACCTCTGATTTCAAACCTTGTGCCTTATAAAAAGTCATGAAGCTTTTTAAATAACCTTTTCTGAATTTTATTAAAAGGTCATTTTTATGGTGTCCCGGATTTGAATTCAGAGGAGCTAGATTCAAAGCAATGCCCTTCCATTAACTTCCTAAGTTAACATTATAATGTAGGCAAGCTAATCTGGAGTCTTGTTTTATTCATCATTAAAATGGACATGGTGCTATTTAGTGGGAGGAACTTTTTTGAACATAAATTGGCAATACAGCCTGGATTAATATAATGGTACTTTGGAGCAGTTGATAGCCAGGAGAAGGAGAATTTCATACTAACTTGAGGCAGTTAGGTGATATGATGGAGAATATGCTGGTATTGGTATCAGGATGACTTGAGCCCCTTTAGACTTCTTAGCTGTATGACAGGATCTTTGCCAAGAAAACTCCAAATGGTTTCACAAAGAATCAGATATGACTAAATTGACTCTTGCTCACTTGCTTGCTCTCATTTTTGCTTTCTCTTTCTGAATAGAGAGATAGACAGATAGATAGGGATGAATAAGATGGATGAATGAATGGAGGGACAGATGGATAGATAGATAGACAGATAGACAGTTGGATGGATGGACAGACTGATAGGGATAAATGGATGGATGAATGAATGGAGGGACAGATGGATAGATGGATAGATAGTTGGATGGATGGACAGACTGATAGATAGAGATAAATGGATGGATGGATGAATGGAGAGATAGAGGGACAGATAGATGGATGGATAGACAGATGGATAGATAGACAGTTGAATGGATGGACAGACAGAACAATAAATAGACAGACATATATATGTTACATGTATGTATATGTGTATGTATCAAACTCTGTCACAGGTAGATAACTAACATTTTTATAATTGTATAGAAGTACTAGGATGTGACCTTATCTTCTGTAAGTTAACTGAAAATATCTGAAATGATTAAAGTAATAGAATGACATAAAATATACTTCATCTTCCCACATTATTTTAATTTGTATATTTCAAAAGCTTTTCAGCTCCATGGAGTGTTGAAGTTATGTTTATTTGGTATATTGGCATCTATTAACATAATGGTCTTAATTATTTTATGGATTAACGTCATATTCAGGTAGTTGTGGGCAACACTTTAAATACCGATAAAACTTTGTTCCTGTATTATGCTGAACTGAATTGTCAAGAATATTTGCAAGAGATCTGTCACCTGTTAGTTTACAAAGGCTAATGAATCTCTGAGAGTTTAATTCTGAAAAACCAATTATGTCATTTTAAATATTTAGTTCTTGCTTCTTTTTTTGCTGTATTGATGTTTCCATTTTTAGTACTTAATTACGATATACATTTATTGTTACCATGAATATTACTCATCATTGTATTCATTATTCAGCCATTTTTATTGTTGTTATTAAACCAGAAGAACAAACATGTTTTGTCCCTCTTTCATGACTGCATATCCATAATTTCACCCAGATACAGGATTATTTTTTACTTAGTACATCAGAAAGAAAATTTTCTTGAATTTTTACCCATCTTCTTTAATAAACCTGTGTAGGGTAGCAGTCACAAACTGTTTGTTTGTGAAGAATAACTACTTATTTCCAATGAAGTCTCAAACCAATTGACATTGGGCCAGAAATACCCAAACGGAAGACTACTGGATCATATATGTGAATGTGTATGGTGTATTATATATGTCTGCATGTGACATATGAGGTGGTAGTTGCTTGCCATGAGTATCAGAGAGGAACATTTGGTGGAAGCCACAGACTATACCTTTTCCAATCCCATCCCAACCCATTCTAATTCCAATGACTTTCAAGAAGTGATTATGTCTGTCTCACAATAGAGTGGGTTGGAACTTTAGAAGATAGTATTCTTACACCGATATATGACTCCATTAATCACTAAAAAAGCTTAGCAATAACCTGAATGCTTAATGCACTTGGATGTTTACAATGTGCTTTCTTCAAAGCTACCTGGAAAGTAGAGTTTAAGTCAAATAGAGGTTAAGACTTGAACATAGGCAAAGCAAAGCCTAGAAACATTTAAATTTTCTAGACTCCATATTTAGGAGTCCACCATGCTATCCTTCTAGTGGTTGCTTTAATTATACTCCTATTCACTTGTCCATAGTCTATGATCAGAGTTTTGGTCCACAATGAAAATTCAATGTCAGATGCCTTTAATTACCCCAGTTAACAATGGGAAGAATCATGGTGAGCATTCCCATGGTGGAGATGATTACATGAGAAATAAAACTCTGCAAAAACTAGGGTTGGCAAATGAATTAAAGGCATCTGCTTACACACAGGAGGATAATGTATCAATGATGATGGACAGCAGATGGACCACCTGGCATCCAGACTGAATCCCACTGGAATACAAATGACCAATCCTGACACCAGAAACTCCAGTTGGGAAAAATAAATAAAAGGAGAAAAACCCCTTTGTTCTTACAGAAGTGGAAGTGGTGAATATGAAAACTTAACTTCTGCTAGATAATACTTTTGTGTTCTAATTGTGTCAAGTAATGATAAATTAAAATAATAATGACATAGTTCTATATGACATTCAAGAAATTTATGTATGTTAATTCATTTTGGTCTCATAGCATCCTGTTGAGCAGCTGCTACAGCTTTTATTAGTCCCATTTTACTGGCAAGGCGATGGAGGCTCACACAACTTTAATTAACTTGCATATGGTTATCATAGGTAGTAAGTGTCAGAATTAGAATTGGAACCTGGTGCTTTATAAACTCCAAATTCAGCATTCTTTCCACTATTCCATGTTGCTATGAACTATTTATATAATAATAAAATTCTTTGTCAAGCACCATTAATAATGGATGCATGTAAAGACAAATTGTATGTATACATCTATAATATGGAAGACTTTTATTTGGGTGTGATGGCACACTTTTATGATCTTAGCTACTAAAAAGGCTCAAAAGTGCTTAAGTTCAGGTGTTCTGAGTTGCAAAGTGGATAAAGCCTAGACAATATCAGAACCAAGTCTACCATTGATATAGTGATTTGGTAGGTTAACTGAAGAGGGAAAAACTGTCCTATGCCAGAAATAGAGCCATTAAAAAAATCTCATGCTGATTAGCAGTTTGGTCATCATAGTGAGGTCTGTTGCATTTACAAACTAGTCAAGAGGGTGCTACCCTTAGCATTTTCTGCTTTGCAGAGTAGTTATTTTTGCACATGTCTTATTCTCAACATGGAGCTTTTAAGTTCTATGAGGCAAATGACCAGGTTTTGCCAAGCTCTATCTCTCTTTCACTGTCCTAGAGCATCAATGTGGTCAACATGTACAGAGGAGCAGCCTTTGAATTAATAATATTTTGGTTCAAACTCTGCCACTGATACTGTGATCCTAGTAAGTCTCTTAATTTCTGAATGGTTCAGGTGACTCTTTAAAACCAAGGAACTGTCAATCTGTATTTAGTGAAGGGCCTTTCTATACTAGAAATCCTACCCCCAGATGAAACCACATGCTCAAAAGAAAAACAAAACAAAATAAAGACAGAAACACTTTCTCTCATTGCCTGGAACAGTGTTCTCTAAAAAGATGTTTACTGAAAATGCGAGCTTTCTTATGATAATAAATAAATAAATGGATAACTAAATTAATAACTAACTAAATAAAATTTTAATACTTTCATTCTCTTTGAAGTACAATGAGATATCATAGCATAAAAAGTAGGTAGTTATATAGTTTTCATGTAACTCTATCATCCTTATATTCTTAGACAACTTTAATTTTGAATATTTTCTTTTAAGGGTCCTTCTAGCTTTGATAATTTAGGTTCTATGTCACAAGATTTCTTCAGGACTGCCAAATTCTGTGTTCTAAAAGTTTCTACCACATTTACTTTTTTATGTTATAGGAGAACAATCTATAGGCTGATATCTGCCCATGAATACGTCAATAAATATGTATTTATGTACCTGTGTATTTGGTGGCAAATATTTATAGTTAGCAACACTTTCAGAGAGAACTCCTATACTGGAGATCAGAAAATCAATAAAATTCAGGCAATATTCATGCCCTATCTGAAATATATTCATTAATGCTTTACAATCAATTGTAGCAGTAAGCAATAGTTATGCCTTGTGATGCAGTGAAAAGGGAAACAAGATGTGTGATTCTAAGTATGTATATATATATATATATATATATATATATATGTATGTATATATGCATGTATATATATATATATATATATATATGTATCTTTTATAGTCTTTATAACATCACAAAACAATATAGCACCTATTTTTACAAGGTGTTGCCTTATATGTTGAGGAAATTACAATGAAAATGGCCTCAGGTAGTTTAGTCTAATGGAAAGATAAAACTTATACAAAAATAAAATGGAAGTTAGAGTAAGATAAATACATAGGAATAGAAAAACAGGAAAATATAGGAGATTTGGAGTACAGGTGAATTTAGGAAGTTTTATAAAGAGATGTCCTTGAGCAATTCTGGAAAGAAAGTTATTTTAACTGGGAAATAGATGAAGGAATATGGTGAATGGTCTGTGTAACGAACAGAAATAAATTGCAGGATGAAAATTGGGAATGGTTAGTAATCTAATTGGCAGAGATGTTAGAATATGAATTTTGAAATAAGCCCACAAAGGTAAGTTAGAGCCAAATTGTGCAAGGCATAGAATTGTATGTAGTTCATTTCTTTTTTCTTTTTCTTTTTCTTTTTTTTTAATTCTTTTGGCAATTGGGATCTTCTTAAGCAGATTTTTGTGTTCTGGCCACTTTGGCACTTTCATGAAGGGTTGGAGAGGGATGAGCTTAGAAGCAGAGAGATTTTGTATAGGGAATATTTAAAATATCCTAGGCAAGAAGGGCTTGAAATAGCATGATAGCCATATAAGTAGAAACGCGAGAACAAAGGTAAGAGATATTGAAAAGGTGAGACTGGCACAACAGTAGAGATGTTTTAAAGAGACTGTCATATAATGAGTTCAAGATGACTCCTAACAAGAAGGGAGAGGTGCAAAGAAAGATTTTCTTCACTGTGGTTTTCTTATTTGTTGAATTTTATTTTACTAGACCTTCATGCTGACATACTGTTGCATTATTTCAGGCTGTATTATTTATTTACCAAGCACTAGTCTCTTTTTTTTTTTCTAGTAAATTTAATTATTTGTAATACACATTACTTTATGAATCATGTTGGGAGAGAAAAATCAGAGCAAAAGGGAGTAATTGAAGAGGGGAGCCCTGAAACTCTGTCTCTTTCTCTCTCTCTCTGACTTAGGGGGTGAGCCATAAGGTAAAGCGCTTGAGAAACTCCTTGAAGGAGAAAGTCTCCTTGAATCCTGGCCTCTGAAAAGACCTGACCCGAGGGAAACAAGATAAACAGCTTCATTCTGTTATCTAGGTGGGGCTGGTTGAGTCCCAAGCTGGAGAATTCCATCTCTATTGAATTGAAGAATAGATGAAGGAATATGGTGAATGGTCTGTATAACGAACAGAAATAAATTCCAGGATGAAATTGGGAATGGTTAGTAATCTAATTGGCAGAGATGTTAGAATATGAATTTTGAAATAAGCCATTCAATTCCAAGATTGTCTAAGCCAGCTCAAACTCCACCCACCAGCCCCCATCAGAAGCAGGCCTAGGTTTATAGCCAAGGCTTCTATTATAAAAAGAAACAGTTTTAAACCCTGTCCTTGCAGAGGACCTAACTTGCCATGCCATGCTCTGCCAAGTAAACCTCTGCCCGCTGAAATAATATTCTCTTTCAGCACTACCCTCTCTTCAGCTCCCTCACCTATTTCCCTAACAAGACTTTATATCTCTCTGTAGGTACCTTGCCACTAAGGAATTCAGCCTTTCTATTTATCCATAACAAAAGCTGACTTCCCAGTGCCAATAATAAACTTCTTTTGGTCAGTCTAGCTTTTCGGGATCATACATTCCTTTATGAAGGACCTCTGTACCACCAAAAGGGGGTTCCCACAACTCTCTACCCTGCATCAAATCCTAAAGGGGATTTAGGGGTGACAAACCTCTTCATTTGGTTCCTTGAACCCAAACTTGTCATTACCCTCATCATTTAACTCCCTGACCACCAAGAACCCTAATCTTATCATTACCATAAAAGAGATTTAAAAAAAAAAATAGAAAAAAAGTGAACATAGCATGCGTTGATTTACATTCACTTACCTTAGTTCTTTTTATGGGCACAGATGGCATTTTTTTCCAAAGTCTATTGGGATTCTTTTGAATCTCTGTATTGCTGAAAAGAACCAAATCTTTTATAGTCAATGATCATACAATCTTACTGTTATTATTTACAATGTATTCCTAGTTCTGCTTGTTTCTCTCAGCATCAGTTCATATAAATCTTTGCAGGTCTTTCTATAATTAGCTTGTTCATCATTTTTAATAAAACAATAATATTCCATTATCTTCGTATACCACAGCTTGGTCAGCCAATCCCCATTGATGAGTGTGAGGGATAGAAAATCCTATCCAAAAATGACTTCTCAGAGACCTCTCAAAGTAAAAAGCAGGAAAGTTGTTTATTTAACAAATTCTCATGAGAATGAGCAATTCCACCATGAGGAGGGAAAGAAAGAAAGCTCACAGTAGAAAGGCTAAAGAACTAAGGGAAGATATACAGTTTTTATAGGTTTAATTGCAAAAGGATTACATCATGAGTTTGGGGAACATTAAGAGATAGGTGCCCCCCCTTCCCCACCAATTAATTGAATGTCATCATATATCTCAAAAACTAAACAATTAGTAGCCTAAACATCGATAGCCTGGACAGATATAAATGTCATCAAAAAATCTAAGCAAAGACCAAATTATAAACCCCCAACCAAAAATTAACTCGAAATACAAAAATTAAAAGGAGAAATCAATAAAATTGAAAGTAAAAAAACTATTGAATTAATAAATAAAACCAAGAGTTGGTTTTATGAAAAAGCCAATAAGATAGATAAACCTTTGGTAAATTTGATCAAAAAAAAGAAAGAGGAAAATCAAATTGATAGTCTTACAAATGAAAAGGGGGATCTTTCCACCAATGAAGAGGAAATTAGAGAAATAATAAGGAGTTACTTTGCCCAACTTTATGCCAATAAATTTGATAACTTAAGTGAAATGGATGACTTTCTCCAAAAATATAGGCTCCCTAGATTAACAGAGGAGGAGATAAATTGCTTAAATGGTCCCATTTCAGAAAAAGAAATAGAACAAGCTATTAATCAACTCCCCAGGAAAAAATCCCCAGGGCCAGATGGATTCACATGTGAATTCTACCAAACATTTAAAGAACAATTAGCCCCAATGTTATATAAATTATTTGAAAAAATAGGGGATGAAGGAGTCCTACCAAACTCCTTTTATGACACAGACATGGTACTGATACCTAAACCTGGTAGATCGAAAACTGAGAAAGAAAATTATAGACCAATCTCCTTAATGAATATTGATGCTAAAATCTTAAATAAGATATTAGCAAAAAGACTTCAGAAAATCATCTCCAAGATAATACACTATGATCAAGTAGGATTTATTCCAGGAATGCAGGGCTGGTTTAATATTAGGAAAACTATTAATATAATTGACCATATTAATAATCAAATTAATAAGAACCATATGATCATCTCAATAGATGCAGAAAAAGCATTTGACAAAATCCAACATCCATTCCTACTAAAAACTCTTGAGAGTATAGGAATAAATGGATTATTCCTTAGAATAATCAGGAGTATATATTTAAGACCGTCAGTAAGCATAATATGCAATAGAAATAAACTGCAACCTTTCCCAGTAAGATCCGGAGTGAAACAAGGTTGCCCACTATCACCATTACTATTCAATATAGTACTAGAAACGCTAGCCTCGGCAATAAGAGCCGAGAAAGAGATTCAAGGAATTAGAGTAGGAAATGAGGAAATCAAACTATAACTTTTTGCAGATGACATGATGGTATACTTAGAGAACCCCAAAGACTCTGCTAAAAAGCTACTAGAAATAATTCAAAATTTCAGCAAAGTGGCAGGATACAAAATAAATCCACATAAATCCTCGGCATTTTTATATATCACTAACAAAATGCAACAGCAAGAGATACAAAGAGAAATTCCATTCCAAACAAATGTTGAGAGTATAAAATATTTGGGAATCCATCTACCAAAGAAAAGTCAGGAATTATATGAGAAAAATTACAAAACACTTGCCACAAAAATAAAATCAGATTTAAATAATTGGAAAGACATTCAGTGCTCTTGGATAGGCCGAGCGAATATAATAAAGATGACAATACTCCCCAAACTAATCTATTTATTTAGTGCTATACCAATCAGACTCCCAAGAAACTATTTTAATGACCTAGAAAAAATAACAACAAAATTCATATGGAAGAATAAAAGGTCAAGAATTGCAAGGGAACTAATGAAAAAAAACTCAGAGGAAGGTGGTCTAAGTGTACCTGATCTAAAGCTATATTATATAGCAGCAGTCACCAAAACCATTTGGTATTGGCTAAGAAATAGACCGGTAGATCAGTGGAACAGATTAGATTCAAAGGACAAAAAAGGGTACATCTATAGCAATCTAATCTTTGACAAACCCAAAGATTCCAACATTAGGGATAAAAATTCATTATTCGGAAAAAACTGTTGGGAAAACTGGAAATTAGTATGGCAGAAATTAGATATGGATCCACACTTAACACCATATACCAAGATAAGATCAAAATGGGTCCATGATTTAGGCATAAAGAGGGAGATAATAAATAGATTAGAGGAACAGAGGATAATCTACCTCTCAGACTTGTGGAGGAGGAAGGAATTTATGACCAGAGGAGAACTAGAGATCATTATTGATCACAAAATAGAAGATTTTGATTACATCAAACTAAAAAGTTTCTGTACAAATAATACTAATGCAAACAAGATTAGAAGGGAAGTAACAAATTGGGAAAATATTTTTAAAAACAAAGGTTCTGACAAAGGTCTCATTTCCAAAATATATAGAGAACTGACCCTAATTTATAAGAAACCGAACCATTCTCCAATTGATAAATGGTCAAAGGATATGAACAGACAATTCTCAGAGGAAGAAATTGAAACTATATCCACTCACATGAAAGAGTGTTCCAAATCACTACTGATCAGAGAAATGCAAATTAAGACCACTCTGAGATACCACTACACACCTGTCAGATTGGCTAAGATGACAGGAACAAATAATGACAAATGTTGGAGGGGATGTGGGGAAACTGGGACACTAATACATTGCTGGTGGAGTTGTGAAAGAATCCAGCCATTCTGGAGAGCAATCTGGAATTATG
This sequence comes from Sminthopsis crassicaudata, assembly GCF_048593235.1. Lineage (NCBI taxonomy): Eukaryota > Metazoa > Chordata > Mammalia > Dasyuromorphia > Dasyuridae > Sminthopsis > Sminthopsis crassicaudata. The sequence goes on along the minus strand of NC_133622.1, from coordinate 229,492,052 downwards.
CCCAAAAAGTTATCAAACTGTGCATACCCTTTGACCCAGCAGCGCTACTACTGGGATTATATCCCAAAGAAATACTAAAGAGCGGAAAGAGACATATATGTGCCAAAATGTTTGTGGCAGCTCTTTTTGTTGTAGCTAGAAACTGGAGGATGAATGGATGTCCATCAGTTGGAGAATGGTTGGGTAAATTGTGGTATATGAAGGTTATGGAATATTATTGCTCGGTAAGAAATGACCAGCAGGAGGAATATAGAGAGGCCTGGAGAGACTTAAATCAACTGATGCTGAGTGAAATGAGCAGAACCAGAAGATCGCTGTACACTTCAACAACAATACTGTATGAGGATGTATTCTGATGGAAGTGGAAATCTTCAACATAAAGAAGATCCAACTCACTTCCAGTTGATCAATGATGGACAGAGGTAGCTACATCCAGAGAAGAAACACTGGGAGGGGAATGAAAATTGTTAGCACTAATATCTGTCTGCCCAGGTTGCATGTACCTTCGGATTCTAATGTTTATTGTGCAACAAGAAAATGATATTTGCACACATGTATTGTACTTAGACTATATTGTAACACATGTAAAATGTATGGTATTGCCTGTCGTCGGGGGGAGGGAATAGAGGGAGGGGGGGTAAATTGGAAAAATGAATACAAAGGATAATATTATAAAATATATATATATATAATTAAAAAAAAAAAAATCTAAGCAATTAGTAGCCTAAACATTGAACATACCTATGCAGGTCACAGAGACCTAGAGAAGTTAGAATACAGAAAAGACATTTAACATTGCTGTAAGTTCGTCACCATATCCTTACTTCATACTTGCTCCACACAATGAGCATCTACTCATTTTCCAATTCTTTGTTAATACACAAAGAGTTGCTACAAACATTATTTGCACATGTAGCTTCTTTTCCTTCCTTCAAAATTTGCTTGGGATACCGACCCAGTAATGGGACTGCTGGATCAAAGAGTATGCACAGTTTTAGAGCTGTTTGAGCAGTTTCAGATTGCTCTCCAGAATGGTTGGATCATTTCAAAACTTCACCATCAATGGACTAATGTCTCAGTTTTCTCACATCTGCTAAGCCACCCTCCTTTGTATTTTTTTTTCATTAATTCCCTTGATATTCTTGACCTTTTGTTCTTCTGAATGAATTTCGTTTTTATATTTCCTAGTTCCATAAAATAATTTTTGGCAATTGATTGGTATGGCATTGAAAAAGTAGATAAATTTGGGCAGAATTGTGATTTTTCTTATATTAGTTCATCCTACCATGAGTAATTGACTTTTTCCAATTATTTAGATCTGACTTTACTTGTATGGGAAGTGTTTTATAATTCTGTTCATGTAGTTCTTGGGTTTGTGTTATCAGGTAGACCTCCAAATATTTTATTTTGCCTCCAGTCATTTTAAGCAGCCCACATTAATTTCCCAGTGTTATTTCTCTGGATGTAGTTGTTCTATTCATCACTGATCATTTGGAACTGAATTGGATCCTTTCATTGCTGAAGATAGTTACTTCCATTAGAATTGATCCTCATATAGTATTGTTGTTGAAGTATATAATGATGTCCTTGTCCTGCTCATTTCACTCAGCATCAGTTCATGTAAGTCTCTCCACGCCTTTTTGAAATCATCCTGCTGGTCATTTCTTACATAATAATAATATTCCATAATATTCATATACCACGATTTACTCAGCCAATCTCTAATTGTTGGGCATCCACTCAGTTTCCAATTTCTGGCCACTACAAAAAGGGCTGCCAGAAACATTTTGGCACATACAGGTCCCTTTCCCTTCTTTAATATCTCTTTGGGATATAAGCCCAGTAGTAACACTGTTGGATCAAAGGGTATGCACTTTTTGGGCATAGTTCCAGATTGCTCTCCAGAATGGCTGGATTCTTTCACAATTCCACCAACAATGCATCAGTGTCCCAGTTGTCCCACAGCCCCTCCAACATTCATCGTTATTTGTTCCTGTCATTTTAGCCAATCTGACAGGTGTGTAGTGGTATCTCATAGTTGTCTTAGTTTGCATTTCTCTGATCAATAGTGATTTGGAACACTCTTTCATATGAGAAGAAATGGTTTCAATTTCATCATATCCTTTGACCATTATCAATTGGAGAATGGGTCCTGTTTTTTTCAAGAAACATGCTGGTTTCCCAGAATTTGCTTTCTGAGCTGGGACTAGAAACCGCTCCACTGATTTGCTCCTCTTTTAAGACAGGACTGAGGGTTTTAGTTGCTCATTTGCTGTGATTAAGACTCTCTTACCAGCTTTCCCCGAGTCTGTCTTGTAATGTTCTCTTCTCTAAGTCGTAATTGTTCTCTGACTTAGCTGAACACCTTTTAACTCCTGAGAAATTGGCCTTTCTTGAAGTTTTTCCAATCTATCTTGAACTGGAGAGTGGTTTCCTTCTATTCAGAGGCTTGGTTTCATGTGGTTTTTGTGGGAAACTGGGAGAATTTGAGCAGCTTCCTGACTTTACTCAGCCATTTTGTCTTCACCCCTATAAGTCATCCCAAACTTTAATCTCAAAATTTAACTTACAATACTGTCTCAGATTTCTGCATCTGGAGTGCTAGGAAGAGGTCAATACTTTGATGATAGACTGACCACAAAGGGCAGACCTTGGTTGTCAATTTTCCTCTTGATTCAGGTAAATTAGCCTAATGGCCCAATTATGCCTGTAGTATTTAAGCAACATAGGAATGGGAAAGCTATCTATCCATGCTGATGTAATTTCAATTATCTGGATAATTTAAGGCAACTAATTTGACTAAGGAAAGAAAAAGCAAAAATATGTGTCTATATGTATGTTTTTTTCACACTTACAGGGTACTTTGGATAAGTTGTGTTTTTGTTGTTTTTTTTTTTTTTTGCTGAGGCAATTGGGGTTAAGTGACTTGCCCAAGGTCACACAGCTAGGAAGCCTTACGTGTCTGAGACCAGATCTGAACTCGGGTCCTCCTAATTTCAGGGTTGGTGCTCTAACTACTAAACCATCTAGCTGCACCCCCCTTTTCTTTTTAACCAATGTAAAAAAATAATTAAAATTGTAGAGATAAAAAACATATAGATGATTTTCCTTTGCATTTCTTCCTCCATTCCTTCCCTAGCCTTACCTACCCTGAACCCATCCAGTCTTCTTGATTGCTCACTGATTTTAGTGAGATAGAAGTAATCAACTCTATGAGAAATGGAGGAATACTAGGCCTTATCACTTCTGTTGCTACCATGATTTTAGGTCCTATAAGCTTTACTAGTTGTTCTCTGTGCTTCAGATATCTCTCACAAAATTATCTGATCTAGTGACATTACCTAAAGTTTCCTTGGCTTACCATCCCCCTTACTGATTCACTTATCACTTTCAGACCTATCTGCCCTGCCACTAAATTTGCTTTTATGTGTTGTCTTCTCCAATTAAAATGTGAAAGCAGGGACTGTGTCACTTTTCTATTTATTATCACATAAGCTTTTATAAAGTGAATATCTGGTACTTTGTAAACAATTGAAAATTTTTTCATTGACTTCTACTTTTATATAAATAGTAATATTTTTAACCAAAGTAGGCACTTTGTAGATTGTCTAATATATCCTAACTCTTCTAGATGAAATAAACTTTGAACATAATGACAGTATCATTCTGTGTGTTCATAAATGTGTTTGTAAATGTACGTGCACATATAGTCTATAAATATTCTATGTTTGTATCTGTATGCACACACACACATTATATATATATATATATATATATATATATATATATATATATATATATATATATATATATATATATATATAAAACCATTTGATTGTATTATTGATTCTAGTTTTTAAATACCATTCATTGATTATAAAATAGTAACTGGAAAAATTACATCAAGTACAGGCGTAAAGTAGGCCTGGATCTGAATTCTACGTTAGACATTGTTTGTCCTTCAATCTTTAAGAACACCAATGACATAGGGAAGGTTATATCTTGACTTGCAAGTAAATTGGATCCCTTGTCAGGGATGTGCAAAATCACCAGCTTCACTCTCTCCTCCAGAGCCATCTGGGTTTAGTGGCAAAACAAAAAGTATAACTGAAGAAGGCCCTGGATGCAATGGGAAACCTTGGCTTTTTTAAACTAAAGTCTTTTTCAGGTCTTAATATGAGACAAAAAACGCTCAGTGATTAATGCTAGGTAAAAAAATGAAGCCAAAAAAACCCCAACTCTATTACCTATTAAAAGATCAATCTGAAAGTCTCCTAGGGTTTCTGGCCAGAACAGAAGTAGTTGCTATTTACACTCACTCCAAGCCAACAAAACCCAAACAATGACCAAGTGAGGCTTGAGTTGGGACCCATGTGGGGGCAAGCAGTGAGTGTTACAGTGTTTTGGGTTTAAGACATGGTCAAGTAGCTCCATTTGATTCCCAATAGCTTTATTAAAGCCTCATTTCCAGAGCTCTATCTTGAGAAATTTATATTTCTTATAAGATTTTGGTTTGTTTGAGGCAACACCCAATCAGTGATTTAGAGTTGGATTAAAAAATGAAGAAGGAAGGAAGGAAGAGAGTAAGAAAGAAAAAGAGAAAGAAAGAAGGAAAGAAGGAAGGAAAGGAGAGATGGAGGGAGTGAGGAAGGTAGGGAGGGAGAAATGAAAGGAGAGAGAGAGGGAAGGAGAAAGAGAAAAGGAAATAAGGAAAGAAAGGGAGAGAGGGAGAAAGAAGAAGGAAGAGAGCAAGAGAGAGAAGGAAAGAGATAAAGAGAGGAAAAAAGAGAGAGAAAGAAAGAAAGAGGAAAACAGAAGAAAGGAAAGAAGAGAAAAGAAGAGAAAAAGAAGAGAAGAGAAGAGAAATTTTAAATTCACCTTTAGAAAGGAAATCCCTCAGCGTTTTTGGCCTGAATAGAAACAATTACTATTTACAATTACCCTGAGCTATCAAAACTCAAACAATTCTATTTTAGACACTTCTATACTAAGAAAGTGGAAGAGACCTTAGAATATTAAAGATATATATATATATATATATATATATATATATATATATATATATATATCTTTATATATATTTAATTTTATATATAAATATATATATGTATGTATGTATCAGAGAAAGAAGGGGCTTCATATTATTTTAGAATTGAAAGAGAAATAAAAGTAACACTGAAATAATATAACTAGATGACAACTAATTCTTTATCAACTCCAATCCCTTCCATTGTAAATGGGAAAACTGAAGCCCATTGAAGTTAATTTATACCCATTAGTACAGTTTATGACAAAACTGAAATTAAACTCCCAGGATCCTAGCTTTCAATCTAGAACTCTGCCCTTTGCCTCAAGCTGACTTTCCTTCAGTAGGTCCAGAAATCATTCTCAATTTACAAATGCTCTCATCTGCCTCACATCAAAGGTAGCTAGGTTATAACAGAAAAATCAATGAAGCAGTAAACATTTATTAAGCACCTACTGTATGCTAAATTTGAATATGAAGTCAGAAGATCTAGATCTGACACAATGTTTATTTGATTGTTGGTAAAGCATTTTGCCTATATTCAAATCCACTTCTCTAAGATAATGATTTTGATAGAGGATTTTCATAAGAAAGCTACTCAGGGATGTGCTGGAGCCAGCTTTCACTGGCTCATGAGAGTCAATTGTTAAATCGTCAGTGTGAGAACTTATACCTTGGAAATCGATAAATGCTACAAATCAGAATTGATTTATTGTATTGTAAGATTGTCTAAACTGAAGAAAGTAATAAAAGAAATAGAAATAATGCAGATGAAACTTTAAAATGTGCTACACATACATTTTTTGAAAGCTGGTTGTTAAAACATTTAATAGCATTCTCTTAAATCATTTTATAAACCATAAATCACTCTATAAATAAGAGTAGTTATCTTTATGCCTCTGCTACTACTATTGCTATACACACCCACTCTCTTGATGTTAGTCAGGGCACTTTTTGGGTCAATAATATGTAAATCTATAGCTCATAAGCCCTTCTCCCGTCATTATTCTATTTTTAGGCTTATTCAAGAACATAAATCTAATAAAACTTTCATTAAAAACATGAAGCAAGCTAACTAAAAAAGGCAAAGAATCAGATAGTTAATGTACACACAGTCCATAATCAAAATACTTCTACCTTCTGACTCCCCAAGCCAATCAGTGAGAGAGACAGTTTATCTAAATTCATGCCAGTCCATTGAGTTCCCAGAGAATGTTTATGTAAATGGTTTTTGTACAGTTACTTTCCTTTAAGTCTCAAAGTGTAATAATTTTGTCATTTCCTCAGAAGTCAGAACTTAAAAAATCAGAACCATGTCAGCTCTGCCTTTCTGGAAGTCAAGTCAAGTCAACATGCATTTATTAAATGATTACCTTGTGCTAGGTACTGTGGTAAATATTAGCAAAGGAACATAAGCAGAAATAAAGGTAGCCCTTGCCCGCAAGGAGTTTATATTCTAATGACAGAAAACAATACAAAAAAGGAAACTGAAAACAGAGAAAGGAAAGGAAAGAGATCAAAATATTCACAGGGGCATCATAGAATGAAATCTGGGAGAATCCTGGGCTTCATGCCCAGTGAACATAGAGTGAACATCCAGGGTGAAGATATTTCTTAGGCATTGTAGATGAAGTTAGGGGGAATCTGTGGTGTAATTGGTAGAGGAATTAAATTCTTACCTTCATTAGTGCTACCTATGTTTTAAGATGCTGGCTTTCTCTCTCCCAATGACTGCTGTTCTCTCACACCACTGCCTCATTCTTAATCAGTCATTATCTCAAATCAATCCCCTCCAGTGAGATTTTTGATTTTCATTTTTCCCCATAAGTCATATTGCAAAAGAAAGCATAGATTTCCTCCCTCATCAAAAGCAAATAAACAAATAAAGTTTAAAAAGTATGCTTCACCCTGTCTTCAGAAACAATCAGTTCTTTCTTTGGGTATGGATTTCATTTTTCATCATAAGCCCTTCAGGGTTATCTTGGATCATTGTATTACTTAATAACAAAGCATTAGCAAGTGATCATCCCATATTATTGCTATTATTTGGTACACTGTACATTTCACTTTACATGCAATTGTCACACTTGAGGTTTTTCTGAGAGCATCCTGCCCATCATTTCCCATAGACCAATAGTGTTCCATCATAATCACACACCACAATATATTCAGCCATTCCTCAATGGATGGGCATTTCCTCAATTTCTAATTCTACCCTGAGAAAAGAGCTGCTACAAACAAACAAAATTTTGCACTCTTATAACCTTTTCCTCTTAAAAAAAATCTCTTTTGAGATACATGCCTAGTAATGATATTTTTAGTTAAAGGAGAATACATAACTTAGATCAACAAATATGGCCCTTTTGGTAGAGTTTAAAGTACTTTACAGAATGGCTAAATCAGTTCACAATTTCACCAAGAAAGCATTAGTGTCATATTTTACCCCTACAATTTCTACAACATTTGTCATTTACCCTTTCTGGCCCATTAATCAAATGAAAAGATATGAGCTTTGTTTTAATTTGCATTTATCTAATCAATAGTGAGTTAGAGCATTTTTATATGGCTATAAATAACTTGAATAGTTCCTCTGAAAACTATTCATATCCTTTGATCATTTATTAATTGGGGAATGGCTCTTATTATTTTTTTTAACAAATTTGACTTAATTCCTTATATATTTGATAAATGAGTCTTCATCATGGAAACTTGCTTCAAAATTCTTTTCACAATTACTACTGCTGGCTGTATTTCCCCCTTCACTATTTTTTTAATTCTCTCTCTCCTTTCTACCTCTCCTTCCTCAAAAGTGTTTTGCTTCTGACCATCCCCTCCCACAATGTGTCCTACTTTCTATTACTCTCCCCTCTTCCTGTATCCCATTCCCTTCTATTGTCCTTAATGGTGAGATAGATTTCTATACCCATGTTGAGTGTATTATTTCCTCTTTGAGCCAATTCTGATGAGAGTAAGCTTCATATATATATATATATATATATATATATATATAGAGAGAGAGAGAGAGAGAGAGAGAGAGAGAGAGAGAGAGAGAGAGCAATATATTCTTTGTAGCTGTCTTAATAATGAGAAAGTTCTTATAAGTGATAAGTATCATCTTCCCATGTAAGAATATAAACAAATTAACCTTATTTCTTATAATGTCCTTTTCCTGAATACTCTCATAGGCTTCTTCTGAGATTGTATTTAAAAATCAGATTTTCCATTCAGATCTGAATTTTTCATCATGAATGCTTGAAAGTCCTCTATTGCATTGAATATTCACCTTTTCCCCTGAAAGATTATATTCAGTTGTGCTGGGAAGGCAATTTTTGATTGTAATCCTAGCTCCTTTGCTCTTTGGAATATCATATTACAAGCATTCTGATCTTTTGGAAGTTTCTAAGACTTGTGTAATACTAGCTGTGACTCACTATACTTGAACTGATTCTTTTTTGTATGCTTGCAATATTTTCTCCTTGACCTTGGAATTCCAGAATTTGTCTATAAGATTCTGGGGAGTTTTCATCTTTGGATCTCTTTCAAGAGATGGTTGGTGGATTCTTTTAATTTCCATTTTATCTGCTGGTTCTTGAATATCAAGACAGTTTTCCCTTGATAATTTTTGAAAGAAGATGTCTATGTTCTTTATTTGATCATGGCTTTCAGATAAACCAATATTTTTTTAATTCTCTCCTGTATTTTCCAATAGATGTTTTCATTTCAGTGAAATATTTTACATTGTTTTCTTTTTTCCATTCTTTCTTTCTTAATTTAACATAAAATCATTAACTTTGATTTGCTCAAATCTAGTTTTTAATGTATTTTCCCCAGTGAGCTTTTGTACTTCCTTTTCCATTTGGCCAATTTTGCTTTTTAAGTATTCTCCTCCTTATTGACTTTTTGTACTTCCTTTTATATTTACCTTCCCATTTTATTCCTCTACCTCTCTTACTTAATTTTCAAGATCCCTTTTGATCTCTTCTGTGGCCTGAGACCAATTCTTATTTTTCTTGGAGGCTTTGGATATAGAAACTTTGACTTTGTTATCTTCTTTTGAGTGAACATTTTAATATTCTTTATCATCATAGTACCTTTCTATGTCAGAATATTTTTACTGCTATTTGCTCTTTTCCCAACCCATGTCTCCACTTTTAATTTTGTTAAATTAAAGTTCTACCTTCAGTGTATAATTTGTAAAGCCCAAGCTTTAGGGGTTTTGTGCAGCCACTTCCAATGATCATTCTAGGAATCTGTAAGTTTTCAGTTTTTCCAAGGTGATATGATCCAAAGAGAAGTGTGTTTACTACTCTCTTGGTCTATACTCTGGTCCTTTAGTGACCGCAAACAATCCTCTTTGCCCTGAAATTGTGAGGAGGGTCTTTGGTCTATACTGGATGTTTTAGTGTGTTAGTGCTGTTCCTTGTCCTTGGATTGTAAACTAGAATACACCCTAGATCTGAGTATGGGTAAAGCAACAGTCTTTCCTCAGTGCTAGTAAAGAGACCTCCTTCTGACTGACCTCTCAAAATCCTCTACCATCTGTGAGCTGAGACCTCCAGAAGCTGCCATTATGACAACTGCTGCTGCCACTATCACTCTACAAATTCAGTGGCTCCAAAGGTTTGCTCCCAAGTTTCCCAAGACCCTCTTACTCTAATGAGACTACCCTTTCCTGCGTATCTTCAGAGTCGTCTTTGATGTCTGTGGGCTGAAAGGTCCAGAAACTACAACTGCTTCCACTGATTCAGGGGCCTCCATTCCTGCTCCTGGGACTGGGGCTATGCTGGCCTGGCCTGCACAGGGTCTGTGCTGCTCATCCACCCTGGTATAACAGACTTTTCATGCTGACCTTATAATTTGTCTGCAGCTGGAAAATTGTTTCACTCCATCTTTTGTGGGCACTAAGATTCTAAAATTTGCTTAGAGTTATTACTTAAAGGTGTTTGGAGGGGAAAAGCTCAGGGAATTCCTGCTTTTATTATTCCATCTTGGCTCTGCTTTACTTATTTTATTTTTATATTGAAAATTGTTGAGGTTGGACCCAGGTTCCAAGGGATTATAGTTCTTAAACAACACAAAACATTCATCCTCTAGACCTGCATTCTAGTTATATATATACATATATATGTACACCTACACAAACACAGACACACAGACACACACACACACACACACACACACACACATATATATATATATATATATATATATTTTTTTTTTTTTTTTTTTTTTTTTTTTGCTGAGGCAATTGGGATTAACTGACAAGCCCAGGGTCATACAACTAGGCCTAATTTGAACTCAAGTCCTCCTGACTTCAGGGATGGTGCTCTATCTACTGTACCAACTATCTGCCCTATTTAAATTATAATAGAAAAAAAATCTCTAATATACTTGGACTTTATTAAAGAGATGAAATTCCATAGAATTCTATTCCTATCCTTCTGCATAGGATGTCCAAAAAGTCTCAGTTTAATCATATGAACTTAAAACTACACTAATACTTTTGTAATGCCATGCTGGACTAGAAGTGAATTGTTAAATAAAAACAACCCCTTTTCTGGTTTGTACTAGGGGAAAAGGAAATTTTTACTTAAGCAAATTTGCATACACTAGGGCAAAATAAAACAATATACCAAGTTAATGAAAACAATTTCTCTTCTTAAAATTTTCCATTATTATTTTCTAAAGAGCATCAAGAGGCAGGAGAAAGGAGGGACACCAAAAGCTTAGTAGTCATACTACATTGATATTATGATATTTAGTCTTTGCGTTAAAAGAAATAAAAGTCCATGGCATAATGTTTAGGATATTGAACTTGGAGTCAGGAAGAGCTGTGTTCAAAATCCTGTTCTATTACTTAAATGTCTGTGTGACCAAGAGTAAATGACTTAACCTATCTAAACCTCAATTTCTCTCATCAGTAAATGATGATAAAAAGCATCAGTACTATTTGTCTCATTCTACTCTTAACAAACCTAAGTCAGAGAACACATATAGAATGTTTTGTGAACTTTAAAGCTATATATCAATGTCAGCTGTTAAATTGTTGACTCTCTCAGAAACACTGAGACCAAAATTCAGATCAAATATCTGCATTTTTTAACATTCAAAGTGCCAAAATCTGTGATTAGATAGTTAGACTCATGCTCAAGACATGGATTTTATATTCATCTACTTGTAGCTTCTTAGAAGAATTTCACAATCAAAGCAAAATGATTGTTAACATAGTTCTATAATTAACCTGTTATCCCATTGGATGGGAAGCTTTTCACAAATGAAAATTCTCCATATGTCCTTAGACAGTTCCTTAACTAGAAGACAGAATTTCTGCCAAGGCATGATGTCATTTTATTTGTGTCCTTAGTAATATCCAAGATGCAATCAGAATTGTGAGCTTTGTGATACAGTAGAAAATGTGTGAAAATTTGAATTAAAGCACCTAAGTAGGAATCCTGAATTTTTATCATCATCATCACTAATATTCATATATCAGATTAGGTTTTACCAAGGGTATTACAAATCTAATCTTATTTTATTCTCATAATAACCTTGGAGAGATAGGTGCTATTTTACCTCCATTTTGTAGATGGAAAAAACCAGACACAAGTTTAGGTGTTTTGTCTAGAGTCATGTAGCTAATAAATATCTGAGGCTACATTTGAACTTCCTGACTCCAGGTACAATGTTCTATCCCTTGTTCCACATAGCTGCATCATTTCCTATTGGAGTGATTCACCTCCTTTACCCCAGCTTTCTCATCTTTAAATAAGAAGTTTAAGGGAGAGTATTTTAAGGTCCCTTCCAGCCCTCTATCTATAAGCCTCTGATCTATGTATAAGACTTTTTTTTTTTGGTTTAAACAGATGTGTTATTGGAAGACAGATTTAGAACTCCACAGAAGGTCATGGAGGGCAAACAGCCTGAAGCTACTATATCAGACCAAGATATTCTGGATAGGTCATAGAGCAAGGATAAAGCAAAGTAAATCATCCTTATGACTTTTAGATTATATCCCATAAAAGTATGAAAAGACAATCAAGAAGCAAAAACCCAAGTGCTATGACCCAGTGGTCTGATTATTTGAAAAGAAATTAATTTGAATATCATGACATTATCATTTCCCAAGTTGAGTGAATTCCTGTGCACATTTTTATTGTTCAGTAGTAGATGCAAATACCTGAATAACAGGATGCTTAATTGCAATCCCATATGAATGAATAAATAAAATTAAGTTTCTTTTATATTCAAAACACTAAGTCAGTCTGTCCCATTAGCTATTTGTACTTTTGTGATTTTTCCCTTAGTCTATTTACAGCTACTAAGAGGAATGAATGAATGTTTAGGGAATTTATATGCATAACTACAGAATCAAATGAAAGGATGAATGTTCTTCAATAGATTTCAATAAATACACAAATGTCTTTAGAAAAGAATTAACACAAGTACAAATGAACCAACAAAAGCATTGTGCATCGAACTTGGAGGTTCTTTTCTGGGGACAAGGAGATTGCCTATGGTACTACAATGTCTATCAATCTTGAGCCAATCTAAAATCCCTAACTCCTACTGAGCTAGATAATATGTTCTGAGGACACTCTGGTGTGCTACAACACCATAAATCTCACCTCTGTCATGAAGTCGACCCTAATTAAGAGGAAGAAAAGGTGTAGAGTCCCCCTTGGGCCTTTTGTCATGAATGAATCATGGACCTCCCTGTGGAATAGGAAGAGAAATGGACCAAATAAACAGTTAGAATATGACCAGTCATAAACTACACCTGCCTTTTGACCTTATAAAATACACAAGCTTTAGAAGCCCTGGATTATTAATTTCTGAATTGGAAGTCACATGCTGGGCAATTTTTTTGAATATTATTTACATGGATAGACGGCTTCAGTGGTATTAGTGGATGAGTGGCCTTAGAAGTAATGGATTCAAATATTACCTAGTTGATTACTAGTTAGATAGTCTTTAAGAAATCACTTTGCTTCTCAAAATCTCAATTTTCATATTTATGAAATAGGTATAACATACAATATTAGCATCTGGGATTATTATGAGGATCATTTGAGATAGTCAATAGTTCCCAATATTTGCCACTTTAAAAATTATGTGGAACCTTCCATGATTGCAATTATACTATTTTCATCCATTGACTGTAAACATGAAAAATGAAGATAAAAATATGAAACTCTTTAAAGCAAATTTGTATGTAAATGATTGTAGAAGTCTGCATGTGCATTTGAGAAATACATTTATGTATCAGGCATAATATTTAGTTGAACTTGTTGTTCCTTTGGAAATACTCCAAAGCCCAAGGTCCTTGGCCCACATATTGGGAACATTTGTTCTATACAAATGATTGTCTTTTTATATTGTTGTTTTTCCAGGATACAAAAGTCATCTTTTGTTTTCCAAATAAAGGCAACCTTGAACTGAATTCATATCTAAACTACATATATTATCTAGAGAAAGGATAAATAATCTGGATTATTTATTATCAAATTAATGTCCAAAACACACACATGTCTATATATCTATAGATAGATAGATAGATAGATAGATAAATGTGAACTATTGAAGGAGAAAATTTTATGTTCAAAATTTAACTTTGTTCATAACTTATTTACATGATGTCCAGTCTCTACTTCTTCACTACCTACTCACACCTCAATCCTAGGCAGTCTGGTTTCTGTGCCCAACACTATACCCAACAGCTATTTCCAAGGTCAGTTCTTGGTATTATATGTGGTAATCTTTTTTTCTGTCATGTCTTCCTTTAACCTTTCCATATCATCCAACATCATGGGCCCTCTTCTCCTTCTTGATATCTATCTTTTATAGTCATTTGTATCACTGAACCGATCATGTGTTTTCTACATCTTTGATATTCTTTTGGTTCTTTATTCTCTTTCTACCTTAGAAATATGACTATTCCCAGATGTTCTCTTCTAGGTTCTTTTTCCCTTTCCATACTGTCTTGAAGAGATTGCAAGATTGAAATAAATATTCCCAAGTTCTCCCAAAAGTGTCTTAATATGCATTTTGTCTTCTGAACAAATCTATTTGGATGGATGGTGGTAGTGATGATGATGATGAAATTGCACAGTTACATGAAGTTTAAAGGTTTATAAAGTGTTTATTATTCACAAAAATGGTAGTTTAGGTAAATAGTGTGAGCATTATTTTCCTTTTTTGCATATGAAATAGTTAAATAAGTTGGAATATGTGTCTATAGGAACAAAGTTTAAAAGTGTCAAAAGACACATTGAAACTCTAATTGGGTCCAGTGTGTATATATTTAAATACTTCATTTGACTGCATTATAAAACAACATCAAAATATGTTTTTTTTCATTGCTCATTCTACAGTCCCAAAACAAAACAGATAATGTTCCCCAAAAGTCTTTCTCTTTTTAGCTAAATTCTTTCTATTTCTGTTGCAGGTTTCATTGTCTTTCTAAGTAATCATACTCATGCCCATTTTTTGAATTATCCATCACTCAAATCACTCAATTTCCCCAGAGTTTAATTTCCTCATCTATAAAAATGAATGTTTAGAGGTAGAATTTCATTTCCCTCCTTGTTATAGATTTACATCTTATATTCAAAGTATCATATTCATATTTGGGAATGCAAAGACAAAAGCAAAACAATCTCTTCCCTCAAAGAACCTTTGTACCAAAACAAAATCTCTTCCACGTCCCTCTTAATTCTCACTGCAACCAGTTCTTTCTCAGGCATTGCTCTCCATACTTAGAGTATAGGTATAGTCTTCCCTCTCCAAGCTAGCCTTTACCCCACTACTCTAGTAATCTAAAAAGTTTCTGAAAATATCATTCCTCCTCATGGCTTCTCATAGAAAACTGCATATAGGGTGATCTGCCATGATTATTGCTTTTAAGTTCCACCAAAATATGGATGTAATGATAAATCATGATATTTATTCTTTTTGATTCATAGTTTGGCCAATTCATACCATCCTCCACTTTTCCTTCCCTCCTTCCCTCCATATTTTCCTTCCTTCCCTCCTTCCCTCCATATTTTCCTTCTTTCCTTCCTTCCTTCCTTCCTTCCTTCCTTCCTTCCTTCCTTCCTTCCTTCCTTCCTTCCTTCCTTCCTTCCTTCCTTCCTTCCTTCCTTCCTTCCTTCTTTCCTTCTTTCCTTTCTTCCTTCTTTTCTACTTTTTGTATACATGTATGTATGCATCCATCTATCTCACTATCCATCTGTCTGTCTAAATTTATCACCAAGCCATCTTCTGCTCATACCAATCATCTTCCCATATCATTCCTCGTGTCTGGAATGAAACACAGGTATTTTTATTAGCTCCATTTTACACAGGACAAAACTGAGGCAAACTCAGGTTAAGTGTCTTGACCAGGGTCAATCCAAGTACTATAATAAGTAATACTAAGTAAGTATCCAAGACCAAATTTTAACTCAGATCATCCTAACTCCAGATTGAGTATTTACCCAGTGAGAGCTGCCTAACTGCTTCAAAAACAAAAAAAGGAAGAAAAAATCAATCCCTGACCTCAAATTGTTTGTTTACTAAAGAAGAACATGTTAATGGATAATTAAGTAAATTGTGTGGTTTATAAAGAAGTCACTTCTAAGAGGGAAGGAAAGGAAAGGAAAGGAAAGGAAAGGGACAGGCATCTACTAAGTGCCTACTATGTGTCAAGTGTTTTACAGATATCTTATTTGATTTCAAATAAGTTGATACTGTGCCTGACAGAAGAAGAAGAAAGGTTTTTTTAAGCAGAAAATGAGAGGGGAGAATGAGAAGTTATAAAATATGCAATAAAATCCTCTTATAGCAAAGATCCAGTTATATTGTAGGTCAATCATACCTTCTGGGTATAAATAAGATCTCTCAGACTTTAATACAGATAAACCATATCCTGAGCATTTCCCTTGTCCTTTGACACCAATGTGTAATAAAGGAATGCAATATAATTTGACACTTCATTCTTGAAAGATCCCAAATCATTTTTACATACAAAAACTGAAAAATTTGCAAATTATTCATTTATCCAAATGTTTCTAAATATGCAGATGTGTCCAAACTTGTTGACCATATGTTTAGAAATTTAATATTTTCAGCTTTCTTCCAAATGTATGTTGCTACTTAGAAAACAGGCCACAATTATACTGTATCTAACATTTATATAAAAGAAAAAGTATGGATATGTGAAAAATATTTTAAGTAAGAAAGTAGTTGATTAATTCACTTGTTATCACATGTTCAGCATGGTTGTCAAGTTACAACTCTTGTGGTACAGTATGATGAGGGCATAAATTCTGTGCATTATGTGCCTATAAAATACAACCACTTGAAACTTTAAATGAAATATCTATTGTTGGCCAGAAAGGGGGGCCAACTGTTTTTAGAAGAAGAAACAGAAGTAGTGCTTTCCCTTGAAATTGCAGGGGGATTTCAGCAGGCATGATGTAATTATCTATGTTGGCAATAGTCCAGGATACTGATGAAAGAACATCAGTAAAACTTTTAGACAATTTTAAGACACCTCATAAAATCCAGCTGATTCTGCAGATATTATTGCTGCTGTCAACCATTCTTCAATTACAGGGATATTATTTTACCCTGATATTTAATAGGATCCCTCCCATGTAGCTTCAGTCCCAGATTCCCCATCTTCCTGAGCTGTCAGGAAAAAGATGACAAAACAGGAACTAAGAAGATTGACCATGTTGCTCTCCTTTTGATGCTTTTTCAAATTTAAGCTTCCCCTCTTTTAAGTGAATTTTCTGTTGATTTTTTATATTCTACTTAGCACTTTATAAATTCACAATATCTTAAAAGGTAAAAGAAAATTGGTGGTAATTTAATCTAAATGATATATGAGCAAAAAAGTCTTTTCCACTCTTCCTATCAAGTGGTCATCCAGGTTCTGCCCCAAATCTTTCCCTGGAGGAAACTTTTTAGGTAGCTCCAATTATAAGCAAAGCTTTCTTTTAAGTGTAAATTTGTCTCTGAGTAAATTCTATTCCCACATCATTCTAGGAAAAAAGGAAAGAAAAGAAAATAGCTAGATACTTCATTGTTATAATGAAGTTTAAAACTTGATTACCATTATCATGATTCCCTTAAGTGTTATTTTTTTAATCTAGGAAAAATGACACAAGATCCTCCCCTACTAACCCTCCTATAATACAGTGCCTTATCAATTTGATCTTCCTTCTCCTGACATGAATTTCCTAAAGTATGAAACAGAGACAAAAAAGTTAATATTGGAGAGTCTGTCACTGCTCTCTTTTAGATATTGGGCATTGAGTAATATTCAACAAACATTTATTAAGCACCCACAAGTGCCAGATTCTGTGATGGGAGTACAGAGAAAGATAAACAAAGGTCATTGAAAATCACAGACTAATGAAAAGCATTAAGCATATTTTCATTAAGAGATCATACACACTAAGTTAATTTAATTCTTGACAGTATCACTAAACTAGTACATGAAGGAAATGCTTAATATATAATTTTAAGAGATTTTAAGAAAGCTTGTAATCAAGTATCTTAAAACTCCTTTGTGTGAGAAGCTGGAAAGATATGTTTTAGACAGAAATATAAGCAATGACTCTTTCCATGTATAAGCTGAACTACATAGATATTAAGGTTCCTTTCATTCTTAAATTCTTTGATTTAGTAATATTCCTGAGATCATATTAGCATTTTTGCTCACATATCACACTGTAGAACCACAGCTGAGATAAAATTTCACTAAAGTCACCAGATGTTTTTCATATAAATTATTAATTAGTTGAGCTTCCTCCGTCTTTTACTGGCAACTAATTCTCCCAATTCATGACATCATATTAATCTTGCATGTGGCACAAATGAATAAATAAATGCTATACCACTGTATATTGAAGTTATCTGTAGATATAAACTTGTAAAATGATGATTTTTTTCAGTAGAATATAAACTCCTTGAGTTAGAGACTAGCAGTTTTTTTTTTACATGTTTCATATTATTCACAGGAATTTCATATAATAGTTATAATATGTGTTTATTTAAATGACATCTTTAATTACCTGCTTCTCAAATATTGGTGATTACATTACATATAGATCCTTTTAGGAATCCCAGATACAATGTATTTTTATGCACAATGCATCATATTATTCACATATTATTCATAAAGTTCCCCAGTTGCATTACTTTCATGCGAGTGCCCACTAAAAATGTTAATGAGGATTCCACCAAGGTAATTAGTATGCTTAAGTTGAGAAATTAATCATGTAAAGCTTCCTTTTAAGAATTCCTATAGTCCTCCAATTGTTCAACTAATTTCCCTATGGATATTAAAAATATAGCAAATCCTTCAGTCTAAATGAGAAGATAAGATCCACTATAGTTTCTTATTTCTGCCTCCATAGACTTATACAATGTAAGTTCTTTCCCTTTTCAGTACCACGGACAGCAACAATGACTTAAAGTTAATTTCTTTGGACTCTGAGAATGCAACTTGGGAAGGTGGCATGGTACAGTATGTAGAATATACTGTATCTGAATAGAAGACATATATTACTTAAATGTATAAGCTAAAGCACTTAGAAAAATAAATGACTAAACATTTTCAGATCCCTCCTTCCCTCTTTATCTCCCTCTCCCTTGTTCTTCTCTCTCTCTCTCTCTCTCTCTCTCTCTCTCTCTCTCTCTCTCTCTCTCTCTCTCTCTCTCTCTCTTTCTCTCTCTCTCTCTCTCTCTCTCTCTCTCTTTCTCTCTCTCTCTCTCCTCTCTCTCTCTCTCTCCTCTCTCTCTCTCTCTCTCTCTCTCTCTCCTCTCTCTCTCTCCCCACACCCTAGAATGTATCCTTCTGACACCTAGGGTTCTTGCTTCCTTTTAAAACTTAGTTCAACTAACTTCCCTGGTTATTAAGCTGGGTTCTGTGAATTTTAAACTATTTTTTTATAATTGAGTTCCTTTTTCATGTTATATATAGCATTTTATGCATTAAAAAACACTATTTAGAGAAATGGTAAATAAGATTTACCAAAATGTCAAAGGGTTTCATGAAAAAAAAGATAAGATATTATGAATCTAAATTAGGATTAAAAGTACTCTTTGACTTGGTATCCACTCTTAGGAGTTTTGCTCATACTCCAGCTGTTAATGCACTCACCCCTTTCTGAAAAGAAAAATATGAAAGAAAAAAAAACTTGTATTGATTTATTTTTTTTATTTTGACCTATTTGCATATATATACATTTCTCCCTGAATAGCATGTAAATCCCATGATTGATCTCTTTTTTGGCTTAGGCAAGCCCCAGTAACAAGTCCATTGTCTAGCCCACAATAAGTATTTAATAAATATCTGTTAATGGATTTATTGATTGATTGATTTAAAATATACACTACAAGGAGATCCTGCAGCATGATGGTGGGGCTACACCACATAAGTGAACCAAGTTTTTAATTAAATCTCAACATTAACAGAAAAAAATTAGCTGGTCATTGAATGTCCTTGTCTTAAAAGAAAGTATATTTAGAATGTGAGAAGTGAGAATCTGTTGCACTTAGAAGAACAACCTGATTTCCATTTACTAAGAGCTTCCTTTACATATAATTGTTGCTCAGCTCACACACATACAAAAAGAAAAATCCTACAGACAACCATACTTACATTGCTGGAAATGGTATGTGTAAGGTTCCTACTGAATTATGGAAATTGTGTATAAAAATATTTAAAGTATAAATAAAGCTAAATTCTAAAAAGCAATGCTTAATCCACACTCCCACCCCATTCTTTCAGCTACAGTTTCTCTCTCACTTCTTATATATTCTTAAATAATATGAGTGGAATGTTAAATTATCATCCCTTTTTCCTGGAGTTCTAAAAATTTAGAAATTAAATAAGCCATAAATTATCCCCTACCTTTTTGGTAGTATTCTTACACACACCCCTTCAATGGTTTACTTTACAATCTCCAAAGACACTACTAGTCTTAACCTGATGATCTTCTTATCAAAATAGCAAGAGGAGATCTTTAGAGAGATATTTTAAAAAATCTTGGGTTTGATATCAAAAGACTTGAATTCAAATTCATATCTTTGTCACTTTATATCTTTGTAACTTTGGCAAGACCCATCACTTTCTCAGTCCTTAGTAGTCTCATTCATAAAATGAAGGGAGGTGGACCAGATGAATGTTACGTTCATCTCTAAGATTCTATAATCGAAGCTGCTCAACTGCTTTTTTTTTTTTTTTTTTTTTTTTGAGGCTGGTGTTAAGTGACTTGCCCAGGGTCACACAGCCAAGAAGTGTTTAAGTGTCTGAGGACAGATTTGAACCCAAGATTTCCTGACTTTCCGGGCTGATGCTCTATCCATTGCATCACCTAGCTGCCCCTTCAACTGCTTTTGAGATGATTGTTTCTTCTGATTTAATTGAGAATCTCCCAGTTACATGTACTCCAGACTTCCGTTTTTAAAATAACTTTGATGGTCAACCATCTGCTCTAATTCAGAGAATCAGTTTGACAAAAAGCCCTATTACAATCCTAGAACTGCATATTGTGAATTTTTAAAGGTTGACAGCGACTGCTAAGGACCAGTCTGAAAGGTTGAATATGGTGAAGTTCCACTGTGCTGTATCATGAAAGGAGAATGACCCTTAAAAGTACTCTTTGACTTGGTATCTACTCTTTTCCTTTTTTCTTTTAAAAAATCTTTTTTTATATCATAGTAATGATTCATTATGTTTATGTTGTCACTGCATCTGGAGAACTTTGGGAGGTTTCTAGAATTAACTTACTAATTATTTATTTAAATTATTTTTAAATAAGTCTTGCTGAATCCAGTTATCTTTACATCACAATCATTTCCCACCCACCCCCCTCCTCCAGAATGAACCTTCCCTTTGTGATAAGGAAAAAACAACAATTGCTTACTAATTTCTATATTAAACAATATGTAAAAGTTTTAAGATTTGATCATTATGGAAATTCTTTCCAGCCTACTCAAGGGCACTTTATATATGGCTCAGGAGACAAACCAAAGTATTAGATTTGGAGGCCAGAAATCTGTTCTAAATTGTAAATATTTTAGTTAATATCTAAGTCATTTTTTTTTTTTGCTAAGGAAATTGGGGTTAAGTGACTTACCCAAGGTCAACAGTTAGGAAGTGTTAAGTGTCTCTCTGAGACCAAGTGATCTCTGAGGCCAGATTTAAACTCAAGTCCTCCGGATTTCAGGGTTGATGCTCTATCCACTGCACCAATTAACTGCCCCGATATCTGAGTTATCTTGCATGCCAATTTGCCCATATTGTTCTTACTTCTATCATCTTGTAATTTTGCTGGATCATCTAGTTCATTAAGGACTTTAATGTATAACATCTGGAAAAGGTTTCAAATCTCAAACTCAAAAGTTTGTACTTTACCCTAGAAGTAACAATGTGCCACTGAAACAAGAATAATTATTCTGGGATAATCAAAGTTTTTGAAGTATATTGATAATATATTTTAATTGAATTTTATTCAATATTTCAAAGTAATTGGGATTTTTTGTAATCATCTGGAGTAAGTTAAATATAGCTTATTATACAAACACACAACTGTAAGAATTCTACACTTGAGTTCATTGAATGGGATTGAGGTATGTAGTCAGACCTATCCTTTAAGAATATCACTTTGAGGGGCAGCTAGAATGGTACGGTGGATAGAGCATCAGCCCTAAAGTCAGAAGAACCAGAGTTCAAATCTGGCACTTAACACTTCCTAGCTGTGTAACTCTGGGCAAGTCACTTAGCCCCAATTACCTTAGCAAAAAAAGAAAAAAAATATCACTTTGACATGGAGATGGGGAAAATGGCAACATTAATAAAATTCATTCAAAATTCTTCTTTTTTAATTAAATTCTTTGTCTTTGCTATTAAAAATAAACCCCTCCCATCCACAAATGGAAATATGTCGTATAGAACAAACAAGTTCATTTATCACAGCATATTATAGAACCAATACTAAAATATCAAAACCTCTCTGAGTCAAAATTAATAACCTGGATAGTGTACTCAGTTACCTAAATTTGATCGTTTTTCTAGTTAGAAGGTTGATGTTCTTTTGATATGTATGTGTGTATATATTTTTGTGCATCTATATACATGTATATATACATATATGTGTGTATGAATGTAAAAATATATTATATAAATATAGATATGTATACATATGCATACACTCATGCATATATTAGTATGTGTATGTATGTATAGATATATATACACACATACATATATATTTGTGGGAGGAAAAGATTGAGTGTTGGAAGGGATGGGGAAATTTGAAAGTAGAATGAAAGATGTTCCTTAATTAATAATAGAACTAGAATAATTAATTTCCGTTTATGATTTTAAACATAAATTAAAGGAGCCCACAGTAACTAAGTATTATAGAATCCTTCAGAACAGATAGCTTTAGTTGCTTCTTCATACAAGGACATATTCATAACTCATGTGGTTCTTTTCCTCTAGAAAAAAACTGTCCAAACAAGAATAAATATTTTCTAGTCAAACATAGAAAAACACTGGTCCCCTGAGGTCAGAGCAGAGATATCCTAAGCAAATATAAGGACTTGTAATGGAATAGCATGAATAGGTGTGACCTCATCTTTTTCCGATGCTTTATACATTTTTAAGGCACTCTCCTACCCCATATCACTGAGAGAGATAAGAAGGGGAAGAAATGCTTTACCCATTATAACGATAACATTATAGCTACATAACTAATAACATTTAAATCTATTGGAACCCAATTTTTAGGCTCTAAGATCGACATTCTCTGCTTTCTACTCAATGCCATTTATAGGGAACATCTGGAAAGCTGTTTGACAGAAATAAAGAATTTCACAAAGGGGACCAAAGCCAAATAACACTAAAAAGTTGGTAGGAGCCAGATTCTGAAAGGATTTTAGTGCCAGGCTTGGGGATTTATATTTCATCTGACAGACAATAGGAATTCATTGAAATATTTGAAGTTGGGAAGGGCTGTGGCCATTGCTGTTAAATGTTTTTAGAACATTCTGTTTTAGAAATATTGTTCTGTTTTTAGAAATATTAATTTGGCAGTTGGGTAGAAGACCAGTTAGAAATAGAAGAGATTGGAAGCAAGGAGATCAGTTAGGAAGCTCCTACAAAATAGTCCAGGACAGAACTAATGGGAATCTGACCTACGACAGATTTTGTATGAATGGACAGAAAAGGATAGATTGTGAAATGCTATAGAATGTAGAATTGGCAATTGGAGATGAGGGACAGTAGTGGAAACAATATATTCCATTAAATTGCCTCAGTATCATATAATATATCCATGAAGAAAGTGATCTAGTCACATGTTCATAGAAGAAAATGGACTAATATCAAGTTTTCTTTTCATGTCAAAATAAGTTCTGGATATTTTAGACAATATTTTGACATTACTCTGTTAGCCTCTTTCTCTTTTTTTTTCCTTCCCTTCCTTCCTTCCTTCCTTCCTTCCTTCCTTCCTTCCTTCCCTTCCTTCCTTCCTTCCTTCCTTCCTTCCTTCCTTCCTTCCTTCCTTCCTTCCCCTCCTTCCTTCCCTCCTTCCTTCCCTCCCTTCCTCCCTCTTTCCCCTTCTTCCTTCCTTCCCTTTCCCTCTCTCCTTTTTTCCTTTCCCTCTCTCTTTCTCCCTTCCTTCTTCCTCCCCTCCCTCCCCCCTCTCTCTCCCTATCCCTCTCTCTCTTTTCTCTAGCTCTCACTCTTGCTTCACTCTCTTTTGCTCTCTCTCTTGCTCTTTCTCTCCTTCTCTCCATCTCTCTGTCTCTCTGTCTTTTTGTTGTCTTTCTCTGTCTCTCTGTCTCCATTTCTGTCTCTCTCTGTCTTTGTCTCTGTCTCTCTCTCTTTCTCTCTCTGTGTCTCTCTGTCTTTCTCTGTGTGTGTGTGTGTGTCTCTCTGTCTCTCTTTCTCTCTGTGTGTGTGTCTCTCTGTCTCTCTTTCTCTCTGTGTGTGTGTCTCTCTGTCTCTCTGTCTTTCTCTCTCTGTGTCTCTCTGTCTCTCTTTCTCCTCTCTGTGTGTATCTCTCTCTCTCTCTCATTCTCTCTCTCTCTCTCATTCTCTCTCTCCTCATTCTCTCTCTCTCTCGATTCTCTCTCTCTCTCATCTATCTCTCTCTCTCTCTCCTCTCTCTCTCTCTCTCTCTCTCTCTTCTCTCCTCTCTCTCTCTCTCTCTCTCTCTCTCTCTCTCTCTTCATCCTCGAGTTGATCTAACTTGGAACAGCATCCAAATGAAAATTTCCAGGATCATGTCATACAAGAATCATTTGAAGGCACTGGAGATGTCGGGCATGAAGCAGAAAATATTTAGGGAGGACATCATGATAATCTTCTAAAATTTAGAGTTAATATGTGGAGAAAGGAATCAACTTGATCAGCTTGACTACAGAATGTAGAATGATATTTTATTTTATTTTTAAAGCTTTTTGTTTTCAAAATATATACACATTTTTTCAACATTCAGCCTTGTAAAAGCTTGTACTCCTCAGTTTTTCTCCCCCATTCTCCCCCATTCCTTCCTTTAGATGGCAAGTAATCCAATATATGTTAAATATGCAATTCTCCTATATATATATATATATATTTACATATATATATATATATATATATATATATATATCATATATATATATATATATATATATCCGCAGTTATCATGCTGTATAAGAAAAATGAGAAAGAAAATAAAAAGCAAACAAAAAAGAACAAAAAATAGTGAAAATACTACATTGTGATCCACACTCAATCCCTCCAGTCCTGTATCTGGGTGTAGATGGCTTTCTCCATCACCACTCCATAGGAATTGGCCTGAATCAACTCATTGTTGAAAAGAATCATGTCCATCAGAATTGATCATCACATCATCTTGTTATTGTTGTGGCATAATGTTCTCTTTGTTCTATTCACTTCATTTAGCATCAGTTCATGTAGGTTTCTCCAGCCCTTTCTGAAAACAACCTGCTGATCATTTCTTATAGAACAATATTCCATAATATGCTTATACCATAACTTATTCAGCCATCCCTCAACTGATGGGCATCCGCTCAATTTCCCATTCCTTGCCACTACAAAAAGGACTGCTACAAACATTTTTGCACATGTGGGTCCTTTCCTGCTTTTTATGATCTCTTTGGGATATAAATCCAGTAGTGAGACTGTTGGATCAAAGGGTATGCACAATCTGACAGCCTTTTAGGCATACTTCCATTTTACTCCACTATTATTATCTCAGTTCTCCCACATCCCTTCCAAAATTCATCATTATTTCTTCTTGTCATCTTAGCCTACCTGAGAAGTATGTAGTAATACCTCAGAGTTGTCTTAATTTCATTTCTCTAATCAATAGTGCTTTAGAGCATTTTTCATATGACTAGAAATGGTTTTAATTTCTTCATCTGAAAACTGTCTGTTCATATCCTTTGATCATTTATCAATTGGAGCATGGCTTGTATAGAATGATATTTTCAAAAGGTAATTTTATTCTTATGTAAGAGTTATTTTAATAATAATTAGAACTACTGTAAAATGGCATGAGGATAGCTGTGTAGCACAGTGGATAGAGTACCAGCCCTGGAGCCAAAAGTATCTGGCCTCAGATACTTGCTAGTTGTGTGGACCTAGCAAAGTCTTTTAACTCTCTTTGCCTCAGTTTGCTCATCTGTAAAATGATCTGGAAAGTGGAAATGGCAAGTATCTAGTACCTTTGCTAAGAAAATCCTAAATGGTGACCCAAGGAGTGGAACATGACCAATTGACAAAATGACAAGAGTGATTTAGGATGCCTCTGGAGGTAATAGGATTGTTCTTTTTTTTATCTGTTTAACTATAGAACAGTGTACACGCCTGTTTTCTCTAACCCCTATGCTGTGCACATGGAATCACATAATTGGTACTTTATATCAGCTGGTTTCATCATATCAGTTTCATGAGATAGGTCTGAGACTGGCTGCCCTAGAGAGAAAATATCCTCTCTGCAAATCAGTCATAGCTGCCATCCCCTTAGGAGGAGAGGTGATACAGCATTTTATAAGTCCATGATGGATAAAGCATATTTCATTGCCTAGTGAAGTCAAGATGCCTCCTTTTGCCAGCCTGGAATTCACTAGCATTGAAAACACATAAAGACTAGAAGCTGTTTATGAGCTAGAGAAGGTGATTCAGTGGAATCAGTTCCAAGTTGGCAAGATGAGATCTAGTCCTGAACATTTAATGCTTCATAATTCACATTGAGTTTCTCATTAATTTAAATGTTAATGTAAATTTAAAACATGTTATATTGATTTGGGGGACTATTTTTGCATGAGAATTGCATAACCATCCTCTTTATCATCATATACCAACTGGACATTCTTTCTCAGCCCCTTCAGATAGGGGGAAAATACTTTTGAGAATAAAAACCTATTTTCTATATTTTTTTCTTCTTAATCTCACTTTTTTTCTGGATAGAGGCCATTGGCAGGGATTTGGATGAATTTGCAACTCTAGAAAAATAGGCTAAAGAGATATAACTACATGTATACCCAGTTTGACTTTGTTAAAACTCCAATAGAATTCTGATGTCTTGATGGGAACCCTCTAAAACAATGACTATTACAAGTTGTCATCGCCTACCCATAATATTTAACTCTTACTCATATTTTCCTTTAAATCTTCTATAAGGATTTCAAACAAGATTCTGAGTCGAATCAACAAAAAATGTATTAATCATCTACTCTGTGTTAATTGTTGCTGTTCAGTCATTTTCCAGTCATGTCTGACTCTTCCCGATTTCATTTGGGATTTTTTATGTTTTTATGTATTTTGCAAAAATATTAGAGTGGTGTGTCATTTCCTTTTTTAGCAATTGGATTAAAATGACTTACCCCAGGGTCACACAGCTAGTAAGTGTCTGAGATGAATTTTCCTGACTTGTGAGCTGGGACTGTGCCACCTAGCTGCCCAACTATGGGATAAGCACTGTGCTAAACACTGAACATTCAAAGAAAGAGACAGTCTCTATTCTCAAGAAACTCATAGTTTAATCAGGGAAACAAAATTAAAACAACTGGAGTATATTAAAAAGATATAAACATGATAAAATGAAGATAATTTCAGAAGGAAGGCACTGGAATTAAGGGGGAGAAATGATTTCTTCTAGAAGATAGAATATTAGTTGGCATTCAAAGGATGCCAGGAAAAAGATGGAGAGAATTCCAGGCATGAGGATGGGGGGGGAAGGTATCTTCCTTTATTTATCCTGATACTTCATAGTTGGAGATGAAACAGATGGGGCTGTCTATGAAACATTCCTTTCACCGATTTGACAAAAAAAAAAAATTGAAAAATATTGAAAAGTTTGACAATTTGAGATCACTTAGTTGCTAACTAAGGCCATTCTAATGAAACAATAAAACAATATTATTATATTATAATTCATGTGAAATTTTAGGAGACAAAACAATTGTGGAATAATAGAAAGAGAAATTAATTTGGACCAAAAATAATAGATTTTAAGCTGGAGGTAATCTATTAACCCTCTTGTTTTATACATGAAGAACTAAGGAATGAAGCTAGGCAATTAACAGAAGTTGGACTTGAATCCAAGTCCTTTGATTATAAAACCATATATATTCCACTAGACCATGATGCCTTTTGCTAAATTAGATGAATTGAATCCAAACTTTTTTGCTCTGTTTGCTACCACTGTGGACAAGTTCCTCAGTTTTCCTGGACCTGTGCTATTATTTGTAAGACCCATTCCAAATAAATTTCAGTCCTTACCTAAAAAAAAAAAAAAAACTGTGGTTCATGTTCCAGGTGGAGAAGATAATATAAGGAGCCATGCTCCTCCAATAATGGAGTAGAAAATGGGATTAAGGAAGAGAATGAGGATTTTGAATTTGAATTCCCAAATTAGGATGCAGCCACAGAAAGCAAGAATATGAAGCACCAGAAACGGGGATTTTGATCCTTGTTTGGCCATTGTCTGTTGCTAACAGGCAGAACATAAACTATTTAAGATGAGCCAGTCAATGTCAAAGAAAATGTGTTATTTTATAGCCTATATTTAAAGAAAAGTGATATGATTTAACTAGAAGTCCCCAAGAAAGCATGGTAAAGACAGTGGGGTAATCTTCATTCTCAGAAAAATTGGGGCATCCACTGACACTTCTTAAATTAGGGCATCATCCAAATCTAAACCAGGGTAGTAGCTGACACCTTCAAAGTGAAAAGGGAATGAGAAAGGAAAGTCTATGTCCTAAGTTTGTAAGCAGAGAATATTAATCATGATTCTTTTCTGTTCAAAGTGGGAGGAGGAAGTCTCTGATGGCCAAATGGGAAGCTGCTTCCTAGAATTAGCACATGTATACACCCATGTTCTTGCCAGCTGGGTGGGTGGGACTTCTAAATCTATCATCACTGTGCATCATGAAAGTTTATGAAAGCTGACTATTCTCCCACCTCTGATATCAGAGCAAGGGTATCACTAATTAGCTGGGAAATTGGAAGTTTGTATCCTAAAAGCAAGTACAGAAGGAGGGGGTTAGAGGCATTCCAGAACAGGAGAAATGATCAGGGAAGAAGGGTAGTAGAAAGAAAGAGAAGGAGTGCTTGATGGGAGTAGAGTTAGCCTGCTGGAGAAATACTAGAACTGAAAAAAAAAGGTATTTTGTTATTTTTTTTTCCTCTTAATTACAATTTCCAGTCATTGCTTGGCTTGACTTAGAAGAAATTATATTTTCTCCTTGGACCTCAGTTTTTCTCCTACAGTTTCTCAACAGGTTTGACTGAATGTTCTCTAAGGTCCTGCCTAGCCCTAATAATTACGATTCTAAATAAAAAACAACTTATTTTTCCTTGAAAAAAATACTATATTTTTTCCTTGCATTCTTCCAAACTATAACTTAGTGAAATAGTGAGTCAGACAGAGAGGGTTAGCTCAAGTCCTGTTACTAGATGACAAAAAAGAAAAATAAGCTCTCAGTAAGAAGAAAGCTGCTTTGGAAAATGGTAACTACCAGGTGGCTATCTCAGTGTGAGAACAAGGGTCAAGCGCTGAGCTAACATCATCTTTCTCTGAGCTCATTAATAAGAAGAAAAACCTGCTTGTTTATAATGTATTGTAGACAGGTAAAATAAGGGCTATGTATATTCAAAATATAACTTCGATAGCTGGTATTTTTCAACTCCTTGAAGAATTTTTTCTTCTTATTTTTGGTCTTGAATGTACACAGATACTCCTGGATATAGGCAATACTGTTCTGCTATTGCTTTTTTCTTAATTCTCATTGAGAAGGAAATTCTGAATTTCCAAACAATTTTAACATAGGGAATATATTGCTTTAATTTTTAATATACATATTTTATGTATTTATTGTATTGTATTAATATATGTATTAATTTATGTTTGTTTTTGTTTGTACACATATACATGAATAAATACAAATTTTTGTGCCTAGCTACATAATTACATTTGTGTATCTGTGATGTATATGTGTGATATATGTACATGTATGTAGAGGTTTTGCGGTATATAATGAATAGTTTTTTTACTTGAAATCAAAAAGCTTGGGTATAAATTTTTACTGCATCAATTGAATTGGAAAGAGGTAGAATGCAATCACATATACTGTAAAAAGGTTGCCTTAGCAGAGAGAGACTTCTGCTTTATGTAAAGCATGGTGGGAAAAAAAAAATATGACAGAACATATC
Organism: Sminthopsis crassicaudata; assembly: GCF_048593235.1. Taxonomy (NCBI): domain Eukaryota; kingdom Metazoa; phylum Chordata; class Mammalia; order Dasyuromorphia; family Dasyuridae; genus Sminthopsis; species Sminthopsis crassicaudata. The sequence goes on along the minus strand of NC_133622.1, from coordinate 229,462,296 downwards.
CAGAAGTTGTGAGACAGAGAAAGAGAAAAAAGAGATTCCCCCCATCCCTCCAGTGAATGGCTTCTTTTTTTCATGGAAATATGAGCAAGGTTATCAACTTAAAGTACAGACTATAGAAAGGGCTAAGGAAAAAACCTCTGGTGAATGGGAAAATGGTTTATGAATTAGATATAAAAGGTTTGCCTTCCTTCAGTGAGAGCCCAGATGAGAGATTACCTGATATAAATTTATAGTGGATCCAGTCAATATGGTTTTATATTTTTCCCTAATTTTAGTCACCAATATATGAGTGCTACAAAGGTTTGCTAGTCAGTAGCGGTTATCCAAGATTGAAGTTGTTCATGGCAGGACAAGATAGGAGATGCAATATGAAGACAATCATTAATTGGGGAATGATTGTACAAGTTGTGATGTAGAGTTGTTGTGGTGGAATACTATTGTGCTATAAGAAATAATGAGCTTAATGATCTTAGAAAGGCATGGAAAGACATGCGCAAAAGGGCAAAGAAGGAAGTGAGCAGAACCCAGAGAACAGTGTGTACAGTAACAGCAATATTGTCTAAAAAACAACTTTGAGTAATTAAGAAATCTGTGACTATTAGAAATCCATAAAGTTCATATGAAGAAAGATGCCATCTAAATCCAGAGGGGAAAAACTAATAAATAGGAATATGTATAAAAATAATTTATATAAATATACATATGTACATGTATGCATATATATGCATATATATATATATACATATATATATATATATATATATATATATATATATACCAATCTGCATCTAATGGTATTAATTTCTAAGGCAGTACGAGAAAATAGAAGTAAAAAAGAGGGGAAAATTAATTTATCTAATAATTTTATACATTGCATTTAATAAATTTTCAGTGTCATGTATAATTATCTTTTTAATTGCATGATGTTATAAAAATGCATATTTCATTTCTTAGGAAATACAAATTAATTTTTGTTTAAAAATGGAAACAAGTGATTCAAGAGCAGAGATCAAGGTAGAGTTGAAGTGATTTAATAAAGGTTATAGTAAGAAAGAGAAGAGAGAATAGCCAATTCAAGTGTGATGACTTAGTAAAGAGCTAAGGGGTCAAGGGTTTGAAAGTTTTGGTGAAGGCAAAGGACAAGGTTTAGGGTAATAAGGCAGAGGGGGGAGGTGAAAGAATAGAAGATCAGGATCAGATAAAGGAATTTCAGCATTTATGAACGTGGAAGTATTTTAATAAAATATAAAATATACACAAGAGAAGATGAATTGTTCGTAATAAGGGATGGCAGGTACACAGACTTATAATATCAGTAGAAAGCTTTAAAAAATCCCTAGTATTTTAGATGGGTCCATTTATGGATTCCTGAGAGTTCCTGAATGAGAGTCATATATGATAGTGAAGTCTAGATAGGTCATGATCTGTTCCATTGGAAGAATTATTCCCATCATTGAGACCACAGATTTATTGGTGAATTTGAGCATGATAAATATACATAGGCATACATAATAGAGTATGTATATAAATAATGCACAGTAATCACTATAATCTGCACGTATGTTGATGTATATTTGTGAAAGTATATGACTGAGAAACATGGGAAAACAGAATCTCCAAAAACTAAAAATCACTGGCAACACAAAAAGTGATCACCAACTCCTTATAAGTGGATGTGGGTAGGAGTTTGCACAGTGACTTATGCATAAGAAGTGTCATAGCATACATATACAGAGATTACTGTGATGTAAGAATAAAAGATATTGTGAAAATTTTAACAGAAGCTTAAAAATTAAGAATAATGGAAAGGAGGGAGGAAGGAAGGAAGGTAGGAAGGAAGGAAGGAGAGGAAGGAAAGAAGGAAGGAAGGAAGGAAGGAAGGAAGGAAGGAAGGAAGGAAGGAAGGAAGGAAGGAAGGAAGGAAGGAAGGAAGGAAGGAGAAGTAGGAAGTTAGGAAAGTTAGGAAGAAGGAAGGAAGGAAGGAAGGAAGGAAGGAAGGAAGAAAGGAAGGAAGGAAGGAAGGAAGGAAGAAGGAAGGAAGGAAGGAAGGAGAAGGAAGGAAGGAGGAATGAAGGAAGGAAGGAAGTTAGGTAAGGAAGTAAGGAAGGAAGGAAAGAAGTTAGGAAGTTAGGAAAGAAGGAAAGAAGGAGGAAGGAAGAGGGAGGAAGAAAGGAAGGGAGAAAGGAAAGAAGGAAGAGGAAAAGAAAGAAAGGAGAGAGGAAAGAATAAAGGAAGAAAAAATGATACTTTAGGAATACTGGAAAACAAGCAAAAGCTCCACATATTTATATATGTATACAAACATAAATAAATAAAATATG